>NW_027094088.1:105623096-105921950 GCF_029207755.1 Chamaea fasciata | reverse complement strand
ACAACCAAGGTTAACGAGAACTAATTCAAGGATTATCGGTGTTGGGAATATTGCATTTGTGTACCGGTGGAAATTCACAGGAAAATCTTAGTAGAACTGCGTTGAGTAGCCAGAGAAAGAATCATGTCAGGATTCAGAGAAAAAAAAACAAAAAAAAAACAAACAAAAACAAACAAAAAAAACCTAGTTCCAGTTTCTTGGTTCCAAGGATAAAGAACCAGATATTTGATTTTTGCATTTGAGTTCTGTTTCTTGCCTATGGAGCATCCTCAGGTTACTGAGTCTCAGGGATGTGTTTTCATTATGACATTCAGCAAAGAAATATCTCAATGCTTGTTACCACTTCAGTATACCTCAGGGACTAGAATTTGAGAGTTGGGGGTGGGTAATGAAACTCTGTGTATATTTAGGTTTTGTCCTTAGTAGAATTTGACTTGTCCCAGTATGCAATTAAGCAGGAAATGTAGCTCCTCTGAAATAAAAGCTTACAAAATTGGGAGTAGCTTCTGAATGCTAAACGTATTTTTCTTTTTCACTGTAACCTGTAGATAATAATATTACTATCACGATTATTAATAAGAATCAATTACTATTATTTTAAGGTCTAGCTCAAACTGACTTGAGTTTTATTATATTACTAAAGAAATATGCTTTGTATAGTCTCTTATTGCTGGAAGGGGTATAAAATTTAGAAGGTAAGAGTTTTCAATGACTTTTTCCTTTCTGTATGACAAAATCAATCCTTATTTCATCTTTCCATTGAATTAATTTAAATCTGTAAAATTAATATCTAAAAATTATGACATAAGAAAGGCTTTGAAAACCACAAAAGCATTTTGCAGATTAAAAGGTCTTCTTTTGAGGCACAGCTACACAAAACATTTACTTTTTCTCTCAGAAAAATGAAAGCATAATGGTATGTGTACAGTTTTGATCACCTTCTTCTCTTGACCAAAATGACAAATACAACTCCCCTTATCAGGACAGCATTGCTGCTACTTTTTTTAGTGGAGGAACTGTCCTTTGCAATGGACAGACAGGTACTGTCTTCATCATCTACAGGGGTATAAAGAACATTGGTGGTTAAGCTCTCCTTGAGCTTAGTCTGTGCCCTTGAGCTTCTGCTCATGTATTTGCTCAGGGAAGTTTCAGGATATGTCTTCTCATTCCTCAAGGGCTCTGTCTACCATGTCACTGACATTGCTCAGAGCAAGGTTTTTAACCCACAGGGTGGTTGGGCACAGCAACAGGCTCCCCGGGGAAGTGGTCACGACACCAAGCCTAACAGAGCTCAAGAAAAATGTGGACAATGTTCTCAGGCATATGGTGTGATTACTAGGACTGTCCTGAGCAAGGCCAAGAGATGGACTAGACAATACTTGTGGGTCCCTTCTAAGGTCATTCTGTGATTCTATGAAATGTTTTGGCTATGTGGTCCTTCCTAGAAGGTCCTTAAGGTTGCATGTCTCACAGGTAGCTGTTTTAAGAGATGACAGGTAAAGGTCTTCTCCTGTAACAGACCCTCAGTTGCTGTCACATTTCACCCAGGTCTGGAATCTGCTTCCTGATTGGTTGGAATGCTGGAGGCTGAAAATTTTAGGGTTTCTCTGTTAAAAGGTGCTGACCCTCAAGTCAGTACCACATTTGACTTGAGACCTCGGAACAGGCTCCTGAGACTGTGTAATAGCACTGGGGTTGTGGGTGTGTAGTTTGAATTGTATTGTGTGATTTCACAGGGTGAAAAACTTAGATTTAAGATTTTAGTACATAGTAATACATGTGATTTAAGATGGAGGATTTGGGCTGTTGTGTAAGTCCTTGTTCTCACTGTCTTCTTCCTTCTTCTTTATGGGTTTGGGTGGTTTTCTGTAACTGGGTGAAAAAGTCCACATTGCAGGCCTTGGGTGGTCATTATTGGGTCAAAAGTATAAATAATACAGGTGTCACCTCGTTATTTGGTAATTATCACTTAAACAACCTTGGAAAGAGTTAGAAGCACTCCATTTTATCTCTGTTGCCTAACTTGCTAGTTAGAGCCCACGGCTCGTGAGTCTGTAAATAGATAAGAAATAATAAACATCCAAGTCTGAACACAAAACCTACATTTCCTGTGTTTTAATCCCAGCCTTGGCAAGTGTTGGGGGTTGGGTTTGTTCCTTCTTTCTCTGGGAATTTTTTCCCCACGGGTTGCCAAGGGGACCGGGTGTTGGATACTTGAGAGTGCTTGGCTGAAACAAAGAGGTGGACAAAAGGTGGAAGGGGGAGATAACGCAGGTAAAAGACACAGCTTGAGGCAGCTGCGTGCTTTTCTGCTTCCGGCGTTCGGGAGACGCGTGTCGGCCGCTCCTGGAGGATCTCAGCCGCCGCAAAGCACGCCGAGGAGAAGCTGGGCGCTTTCTGCCTCGCCTTCGACCTTCTTCGGCGCTGCTCCTCTTGCTGCAGCGTGACCCTGCACCCCCTGCACTGCCGGGACATCCTGCCCCTGCCTGCCGGGACACTCTGCCATCCCAGCGACCAGCCCGGGACTTTTCCACTGTTCCAGCTTGGTGCTCTGAGGATCCTGCAGGGACACCGAAACCAAACTGCCCTGGGTTTTGTGAAACAAAGCCCTCAAGGTTCTTGGTACTGTTGTCGTTTGTCATTAATGCTGTAGTTATTTGGTGGGGGGGGAGGTTTTTTTTTGTGTTTGTTTGCTTTGTATTACATACTAGTAAAGAACTGCTATTCCTATTTCCCAAATCTTTGCCAAAGAGCCTCTGATTGTAATTTTACCTAGCAGATACCTGTCTTCCTAAACCAAGACAGATTTTGGCGCCCAAGTGTGGGGCTTGAGGGCACTGAGAAAAGAAAAGGGAAGAGAAATAGCAGTTCTTAACTAACCTAGTACTTTCTTTTGTGTGCGTTGGATATAAAAATCTCATTAGGCTGCATCATGTGGTCTAACTTAGCCTGGTTTGGGTGGCATGTGGTTGTGGCTGTATTCCTTCCATTTGCAGGCCCTTATCTAAACATGGGCCCTATAACTAAGGCTACTGTGACTGTCATCCAGTTTATTTTATGGCTTAATAAGGTGAAGAACTCATGGATTTTTAATTTCCTCTGGAAGGCAGGCACATGGATTCAGGGCTATCGTACACTAACTGTGTGTTTTTGGAGTTACTTTAACAATGGTACCTACTGTGAGGAAATGACACCGGGGGAAGTTTCTTTTTCCCAACCCTTTACCCATCTCTTTGGGTCTGCCCCACCAGTTTTTGAAGGGTTTAAATCCTCTCTGAATGCTAATGATATCATACAATGGCTGGTGCTGCTAATAGGCATATTCTATTTAGCATTCAGAGATAAGGGAAGATTGACCTGGATAACCACCCTGATACCTACCCCACAGAACAGGGATGATACCCCAGAGCCTGACTCTGCCCCACAGCCTGCCTCAGAAAGGACTCACCCGGATTGGGTTGAGGTTCTGGTAAAAGAGATACATGAGATGGGCCAGATGCTGAAAGAGTACATTTCCCCAGCTCATGAAAAACCCTCCCCCTGCCCCGAGAAGGCAGAGACTGATGGTGCAGCAGTGGAACCCACAGATGTTACAACTGTCCAGGTTCCAGCTGAACCACAAGGGCAGCCACAGCCAGCAGCAGTCGCCCCTGTGGAAACAAGGAAGTGTAAAGTGAAATCGTCAGATCCTGATATTAAGGGTAAGAAAGGAGGGTCCTCACAGTCCACAGAAGAGCCACAGGTTGAGATCATCACTGAGTCCCTGACATATGAAAGTCTACGTAATCTGCAAAAAGATATTGCACGACGAGGACGTGAGGCTTATACAGCCTGGCTACTTCGAGTCTGGGACCTTATGGGTACAGGTGTGCAACTGGATAGTGCTGAAGCAAGGAATTTGGGACCCTTGACCCAGGACTCAGGTATAAATCAGGTATTCGTAAGAGAGCAAAGGCCCCTTCCCCTTTGGGAGCGACTTCTAATGAGTGTGAGAGAGAGATTTGTCCACAGAGACAGAATGCAAGAGCACAACAATAGAATGCGATGGAAGACCCTTGAAGAAGGAATCCAACAGTTGAGAGAAGTGGCAGTATTGGAAGTACTTTTTGGGAGGACCGGACAGCATGATAATGACCCCGACAAGGTTAAATGCACAGGGCACATGTTGTGGAATCTGGCAACTCATGGACCATCCCAATACGCCACATTCATCGCAACAATTAATGCCGAGGATAACCGAGAGACAGTGGGTTCTGTTGCCAACAAGCTCAGAAATTATGAAAGTATGATCAGTGGCCCAATGCAGGCTCATGTCTCTGCGGTGGTGAAGGAACTCAAAGAGGAGATAAAGGAGGTGAGAGAGGAGATGAGAAGGAACAGTTCCCATGTAGCACCAGTGCGAGTCACAGGCCCCAGAATCAGAGCCCAACATCCCCCAGCGAGAGAGAGAGGGTACACCCCTCGAGCTGACCTGTGGTTTTATCTGCGGGACCATGGGGAGGACATGGGAGCGTGGCATGGGAAACCTACTTCTGTCCTGGCAGCACGGGTACGTGAGCTCAAGGAGAGAAACGCTAACAGAGGGAGTTCCACTAGAATGAAGGTAGCCTCAGCCTCCCATGAGCAAGCTGCCAGGTATTACGGAGGTGGGAATGCTGTGTCAGATTCCCTCGAAGGAACCTCTACCATGTATGTCCAAGAAGGGAATAATAACCAGTGCTAGAGGGGCCCTGCCTCTAGCCAGGAAGAGGCACGGGAAAATCGGGTTTTTTGGACTGTGTGGATTCGATGGCCTGGCACATCAGAGCCACAAAAATATGAAGCTTTAGTAGATACTGGGTCGCAGTGTACTCTAATGCCATCAGGACATGTGGGGGCAGAACCGATTTCCATTGCCGGGGTGACGGGGGGATCACAGGAACTGACTCTGGTTGAAGCCGAGGTGAGCCTGACCGGGAAGGAGTGGCAGAAACTTCCGATTGTGACCGGCCCAGAGGCTCCATGTATTCTGGGCATAGACTTCCTCAGGAATGGATATTATAAAGACCCTAAAGGACTCAGATGGGCTTTTGGAATAGCTGCTGTGGAGACAGAGAACATTAAGCAGTTGAACACCTTGCCGGGACTATCAGAGAACCCATCTGCAGTGGGACTCCTGAAGGTAGAAGAACAACAAGTACCTGTTGCCACCTCGACAGTGCACCGTCGGCAGTATCGGACAAATCGGGACGCCGTGATCCCCATCCACAAGATGATCCGTGAGCTGGAGAGCCAAGGGGTGGTCAGCAAAACCCACTCACCCTTCAACAGCCCCATCTGGCCTGTGTGCAAGTCTGATGGAGAATGGAGACTGACTGTGGACTATCGTGCATTGAATGAAGTGACTCCACCGCTGAGCGCTGCTGTGCCGGACATGCTGGAACTTCAGTACGAGCTGGAGTCCAAGGCAGCGAGGTGGTATGCCACTATTGACATTGCCAATGCATTTTTCTCCATTCCTCTGGCTGCAGAATGCAGGCCTCAGTTTGCTTTCACCTGGAGGGGCGTGCAGTACACCTGGAACCGGCTGCCCCAGGGGTGGAAACACAGCCCCATCATCTGCCATGGGCTGATCCAGGCTGCACTGGAGAAGGGTGAGGCTCCAGAACATCTACAGTACATCGATGACATCATTGTGTGGGGAAAGACTGCAGCTGAAGTATTCGAGAAAGGAGAGAGGATCATCCAGATTTTGCTGAAAGCCGGGTTTGCCATCAAGAAGAGCAAAGTCAAGGGACCTGCCAGAGAGATCCAGTTCCTGGGAGTAAAGTGGCAAGATGGACGGCGGCAGATCCCCACTGAGGTCATTGATAAGATCACAGCAATGTCTCCACCGACCAGCAAAAAGGAAACACAAGCTTTCCTAGGAGCCATAGGTTTTTGGAGGATGCACATTCCTGAGTACAGTCAGATCGTGAGCCCTCTCTACCTGGTTACCCGCAAGAAGAACAATTTCCACTGGGGCCCTGAACAGCAACAAGCCTTTGCCCAGATCAAGCAGGAGATTGCTCATGCAGTAGCCCTTGGCCCAGTCAGGACGGGACCAGATGTGAAGAATGTGCTTTATTCTGCAGCCGGGAACAACGGTTTGTCCTGGAGCCTTTGGCAGAAGGTGCCAGGGGAGACCCGAGGCCGACCACTGGGATTCTGGAGTCGAAGTTACAGAGGATCTGAAGCCAACTACACTCCCACAGAGAAGGAGATCTTGGCCGCCTATGAAGGAGTTCAAGCCGCCTCAGAAGTGATTGGCACAGAAGCACAACTCCTCTTGGCACCCCGACTACCAGTGCTGGGGTGGATGTTTAAAGGAAAGGCTCCCTCCACGCACCATGCCACCGATGCCACATGGAGCAAATGGACTGCCCTCATCACACAGCGTGCCCGTATTGGAAACCCAAATCGCCCTGGGATTTTGGAGATAATTACAAACTGGCCGGAAGGCGAAAACTTCGGTTTCATGGACGAAGAGGAGCAGGTACAAGTGACACGAGCTGAAGAAGCTCCTCCATACAACCAACTGCCAGCAGAAGAAACACACTACGCTCTCTTCACTGACGGTTCCTGTCGCATCGTGGGAATGAACCGTAAGTGGAAAGCAGCCGTATGGAGCCCCACACGACAGGTTGCAGAAGCCACTGAAGGAGAAGGGGGATCAAGTCAGCTTGCTGAACTCAAAGCTGTTCAATTAGCCCTTGACATTGCTGAAAGAGAGAAGTGGCCAAAGCTCTACCTCTACACTGATTCGTGGATGGTAGCCAATGCTCTGTGGGGCTGGCTGGAAAGGTGGAAAAAGGCCAACTGGCAGCGTAGAGGAAAACCAATCTGGGCTGCTGATGAATGGAAGGACGTTGCCACTCGTGTAGAGAAGCTGCCTGTGAAAGTCCGCCATGTAGATGCCCATGTTCCCAAGAGTCGGGCTAATGAGGAACACCAAAACAACAAGCAGGTAGATCAGGCTGCCAAGATAGAAGTGTCAAAGATAGATTTAGATTGGCAACACAAGGGAGAGTTGTTCCTAGCCCGATGGGCCCATGATGCCTCGGGTCATCAGGGCAGAGATGCCACCTATAAGTGGGCCCGAGACCGAGGGGTGGATTTAACCATGGACAGTATTTCTCAGGTTATCCATGACTGTGAGACATGTGCTGCAATCAAGCAAGCCAAGCGGGTGAAGCCCTTATGGTATGGTGGGCGGTGGTCCAAATATAAATATGGGGAAGCCTGGCAGATTGACTACATCACCCTTCCCCAAACCCGCCAGGGCAAGCGTTATGTGCTAACCATAGTGGAAGCCACCACTGGATGGTTGGAGACCTACCCTGTGCCTCATGCTACTGCCCGGAACACCATCCTGGGCCTGGAAAAACAAGTCCTGTGGAGACATGGCACCCCTGAGAGAATCGAGTCGGACAATGGGACTCATTTCAAGAATAGTCTTATAAGCACCTGGGCTAGAGAACATGGCATTGAGTGGGTGTACCATATTCCTTATCATGCACCAGTGGCCGGGAAAGTTGAACGGTGCAATGGCCTGCTTAAAACTACCTTGAAAGCACTGGGTGGGGGAACCTTTAAGAATTGGGATACTAATTTAGCAAAGGCCACCTGGTTGGTGAACACTCGAGGTTCCACCAACCGAGCAGGTCCTGCCCAATCTGAGCCCTTGCAAAAGACAGACGGAGATAAGGTTCCAGTGGTACACATGAGAGGTATGCTGGGAAAAACTGTTTGGATTAATCCTGCCTCCAGCAAAGACAATCCCATCCGTGGGGTTGTCTTCGCTCAGGGACCAGGTTGCACCTGGTGGGTGATGCAAAAGGATGGAGAGACCCGATGCATACCTCAAGGGGACCTTGTTTTGGGGTGAACTACCCATGACAATGTGGCTGCATCCATATTTGCATATATATATATGTATTTTTAATAGTTAAAACTCAATGTAATATGTTTGTATGGGAAAAAAATTCGGGGTGGATAATGTTGGGGGTTGGGTTTGTTCCTTCTTTCTCTGGGAATTTTTTCCCCACGGGTTGCCAAGGGGACCGGGTGTTGGATACTTGAGAGTGCTTGGCTGAAACAAAGAGGTGGACAAAAGGTGGAAGGGGGAGATAACGCAGGTAAAAGACACAGCTTGAGGCAGCTGCGTGCTTTTCTGCTTCCGGCGTTCGGGAGACGCGTGTCGGCCGCTCCTGGAGGATCTCAGCCGCCGCAAAGCACGCCGAGGAGAAGCTGGGCGCTTTCTGCCTCGCCTTCGACCTTCTTCGGCGCTGCTCCTCTTGCTGCAGCGTGACCCTGCACCCCCTGCACTGCCGGGACATCCTGCCCCTGCCTGCCGGGACACTCTGCCATCCCAGCGACCAGCCCGGGACTTTTCCACTGTTCCAGCTTGGTGCTCTGAGGATCCTGCAGGGACACCGAAACCAAACTGCCCTGGGTTTTGTGAAACAAAGCCCTCAAGGTTCTTGGTACTGTTGTCGTTTGTCATTAATGCTGTAGTTATTTGGTGGGGGGGGAGGTTTTTTTTGTGTTTGTTTGCTTTGTATTACATACTAGTAAAGAACTGCTATTCCTATTTCCCAAATCTTTGCCAAAGAGCCTCTGATTGTAATTTTACCTAGCAGATACCTGTCTTCCTAAACCAAGACAGATTTTGGCGCCCAAGTGTGGGGCTTGAGGGCACTGAGAAAAGAAAAGGGAAGAGAAATAGCAGTTCTTAACTAACCTAGTACTTTCTTTTGTGTGCGTTGGATATAAAAATCTCATTAGGCTGCATCATGTGGTCTAACTTAGCCTGGTTTGGGTGGCATGTGGTTGTGGCTGTATTCCTTCCATTTGCAGGCCCTTATCTAAACATGGGCCCTATAACTAAGGCTACTGTGACTGTCATCCAGTTTATTTTATGGCTTAATAAGGTGAAGAACTCATGGATTTTTAATTTCCTCTGGAAGGCAGGCACATGGATTCAGGGCTATCGTACACTAACTGTGTGTTTTTGGAGTTACTTTAACAATGGTACCTACTGTGAGGAAATGACACCGGGGGAAGTTTCTTTTTCCCAACCCTTTACCCATCTCTTTGGGTCTGCCCCACCAGTTTTTGAAGGGTTTAAATCCTCTCTGAATGCTAATGATATCATACAATGGCTGGTGCTGCTAATAGGCATATTCTATTTAGCATTCAGAGATAAGGGAAGATTGACCTGGATAACCACCCTGATACCTACCCCACAGAACAGGGATGATACCCCAGAGCCTGACTCTGCCCCACAGCCTGCCTCAGAAAGGACTCACCCGGATTGGGTTGAGGTTCTGGTAAAAGAGATACATGAGATGGGCCAGATGCTGAAAGAGTACATTTCCCCAGCTCATGAAAAACCCTCCCCCTGCCCCGAGAAGGCAGAGACTGATGGTGCAGCAGTGGAACCCACAGATGTTACAACTGTCCAGGTTCCAGCTGAACCACAAGGGCAGCCACAGCCAGCAGCAGTCGCCCCTGTGGAAACAAGGAAGTGTAAAGTGAAATCGTCAGATCCTGATATTAAGGGTAAGAAAGGAGGGTCCTCACAGTCCACAGAAGAGCCACAGGTTGAGATCATCACTGAGTCCCTGACATATGAAAGTCTACGTAATCTGCAAAAAGATATTGCACGACGAGGACGTGAGGCTTATACAGCCTGGCTACTTCGAGTCTGGGACCTTATGGGTACAGGTGTGCAACTGGATAGTGCTGAAGCAAGGAATTTGGGACCCTTGACCCAGGACTCAGGTATAAATCAGGTATTCGTAAGAGAGCAAAGGCCCCTTCCCCTTTGGGAGCGACTTCTAATGAGTGTGAGAGAGAGATTTGTCCACAGAGACAGAATGCAAGAGCACAACAATAGAATGCGATGGAAGACCCTTGAAGAAGGAATCCAACAGTTGAGAGAAGTGGCAGTATTGGAAGTACTTTTTGGGAGGACCGGACAGCATGATAATGACCCCGACAAGGTTAAATGCACAGGGCACATGTTGTGGAATCTGGCAACTCATGGACCATCCCAATACGCCACATTCATCGCAACAATTAATGCCGAGGATAACCGAGAGACAGTGGGTTCTGTTGCCAACAAGCTCAGAAATTATGAAAGTATGATCAGTGGCCCAATGCAGGCTCATGTCTCTGCGGTGGTGAAGGAACTCAAAGAGGAGATAAAGGAGGTGAGAGAGGAGATGAGAAGGAACAGTTCCCATGTAGCACCAGTGCGAGTCACAGGCCCCAGAATCAGAGCCCAACATCCCCCAGCGAGAGAGAGAGGGTACACCCCTCGAGCTGACCTGTGGTTTTATCTGCGGGACCATGGGGAGGACATGGGAGCGTGGCATGGGAAACCTACTTCTGTCCTGGCAGCACGGGTACGTGAGCTCAAGGAGAGAAACGCTAACAGAGGGAGTTCCACTAGAATGAAGGTAGCCTCAGCCTCCCATGAGCAAGCTGCCAGGTATTACGGAGGTGGGAATGCTGTGTCAGATTCCCTCGAAGGAACCTCTACCATGTATGTCCAAGAAGGGAATAATAACCAGTGCTAGAGGGGCCCTGCCTCTAGCCAGGAAGAGGCACGGGAAAATCGGGTTTTTTGGACTGTGTGGATTCGATGGCCTGGCACATCAGAGCCACAAAAATATGAAGCTTTAGTAGATACTGGGTCGCAGTGTACTCTAATGCCATCAGGACATGTGGGGGCAGAACCGATTTCCATTGCCGGGGTGACGGGGGGATCACAGGAACTGACTCTGGTTGAAGCCGAGGTGAGCCTGACCGGGAAGGAGTGGCAGAAACTTCCGATTGTGACCGGCCCAGAGGCTCCATGTATTCTGGGCATAGACTTCCTCAGGAATGGATATTATAAAGACCCTAAAGGACTCAGATGGGCTTTTGGAATAGCTGCTGTGGAGACAGAGAACATTAAGCAGTTGAACACCTTGCCGGGACTATCAGAGAACCCATCTGCAGTGGGACTCCTGAAGGTAGAAGAACAACAAGTACCTGTTGCCACCTCGACAGTGCACCGTCGGCAGTATCGGACAAATCGGGACGCCGTGATCCCCATCCACAAGATGATCCGTGAGCTGGAGAGCCAAGGGGTGGTCAGCAAAACCCACTCACCCTTCAACAGCCCCATCTGGCCTGTGTGCAAGTCTGATGGAGAATGGAGACTGACTGTGGACTATCGTGCATTGAATGAAGTGACTCCACCGCTGAGCGCTGCTGTGCCGGACATGCTGGAACTTCAGTACGAGCTGGAGTCCAAGGCAGCGAGGTGGTATGCCACTATTGACATTGCCAATGCATTTTTCTCCATTCCTCTGGCTGCAGAATGCAGGCCTCAGTTTGCTTTCACCTGGAGGGGCGTGCAGTACACCTGGAACCGGCTGCCCCAGGGGTGGAAACACAGCCCCATCATCTGCCATGGGCTGATCCAGGCTGCACTGGAGAAGGGTGAGGCTCCAGAACATCTACAGTACATCGATGACATCATTGTGTGGGGAAAGACTGCAGCTGAAGTATTCGAGAAAGGAGAGAGGATCATCCAGATTTTGCTGAAAGCCGGGTTTGCCATCAAGAAGAGCAAAGTCAAGGGACCTGCCAGAGAGATCCAGTTCCTGGGAGTAAAGTGGCAAGATGGACGGCGGCAGATCCCCACTGAGGTCATTGATAAGATCACAGCAATGTCTCCACCGACCAGCAAAAAGGAAACACAAGCTTTCCTAGGAGCCATAGGTTTTTGGAGGATGCACATTCCTGAGTACAGTCAGATCGTGAGCCCTCTCTACCTGGTTACCCGCAAGAAGAACAATTTCCACTGGGGCCCTGAACAGCAACAAGCCTTTGCCCAGATCAAGCAGGAGATTGCTCATGCAGTAGCCCTTGGCCCAGTCAGGACGGGACCAGATGTGAAGAATGTGCTTTATTCTGCAGCCGGGAACAACGGTTTGTCCTGGAGCCTTTGGCAGAAGGTGCCAGGGGAGACCCGAGGCCGACCACTGGGATTCTGGAGTCGAAGTTACAGAGGATCTGAAGCCAACTACACTCCCACAGAGAAGGAGATCTTGGCCGCCTATGAAGGAGTTCAAGCCGCCTCAGAAGTGATTGGCACAGAAGCACAACTCCTCTTGGCACCCCGACTACCAGTGCTGGGGTGGATGTTTAAAGGAAAGGCTCCCTCCACGCACCATGCCACCGATGCCACATGGAGCAAATGGACTGCCCTCATCACACAGCGTGCCCGTATTGGAAACCCAAATCGCCCTGGGATTTTGGAGATAATTACAAACTGGCCGGAAGGCGAAAACTTCGGTTTCATGGACGAAGAGGAGCAGGTACAAGTGACACGAGCTGAAGAAGCTCCTCCATACAACCAACTGCCAGCAGAAGAAACACACTACGCTCTCTTCACTGACGGTTCCTGTCGCATCGTGGGAATGAACCGTAAGTGGAAAGCAGCCGTATGGAGCCCCACACGACAGGTTGCAGAAGCCACTGAAGGAGAAGGGGGATCAAGTCAGCTTGCTGAACTCAAAGCTGTTCAATTAGCCCTTGACATTGCTGAAAGAGAGAAGTGGCCAAAGCTCTACCTCTACACTGATTCGTGGATGGTAGCCAATGCTCTGTGGGGCTGGCTGGAAAGGTGGAAAAAGGCCAACTGGCAGCGTAGAGGAAAACCAATCTGGGCTGCTGATGAATGGAAGGACGTTGCCACTCGTGTAGAGAAGCTGCCTGTGAAAGTCCGCCATGTAGATGCCCATGTTCCCAAGAGTCGGGCTAATGAGGAACACCAAAACAACAAGCAGGTAGATCAGGCTGCCAAGATAGAAGTGTCAAAGATAGATTTAGATTGGCAACACAAGGGAGAGTTGTTCCTAGCCCGATGGGCCCATGATGCCTCGGGTCATCAGGGCAGAGATGCCACCTATAAGTGGGCCCGAGACCGAGGGGTGGATTTAACCATGGACAGTATTTCTCAGGTTATCCATGACTGTGAGACATGTGCTGCAATCAAGCAAGCCAAGCGGGTGAAGCCCTTATGGTATGGTGGGCGGTGGTCCAAATATAAATATGGGGAAGCCTGGCAGATTGACTACATCACCCTTCCCCAAACCCGCCAGGGCAAGCGTTATGTGCTAACCATAGTGGAAGCCACCACTGGATGGTTGGAGACCTACCCTGTGCCTCATGCTACTGCCCGGAACACCATCCTGGGCCTGGAAAAACAAGTCCTGTGGAGACATGGCACCCCTGAGAGAATCGAGTCGGACAATGGGACTCATTTCAAGAATAGTCTTATAAGCACCTGGGCTAGAGAACATGGCATTGAGTGGGTGTACCATATTCCTTATCATGCACCAGTGGCCGGGAAAGTTGAACGGTGCAATGGCCTGCTTAAAACTACCTTGAAAGCACTGGGTGGGGGAACCTTTAAGAATTGGGATACTAATTTAGCAAAGGCCACCTGGTTGGTGAACACTCGAGGTTCCACCAACCGAGCAGGTCCTGCCCAATCTGAGCCCTTGCAAAAGACAGACGGAGATAAGGTTCCAGTGGTACACATGAGAGGTATGCTGGGAAAAACTGTTTGGATTAATCCTGCCTCCAGCAAAGACAATCCCATCCGTGGGGTTGTCTTCGCTCAGGGACCAGGTTGCACCTGGTGGGTGATGCAAAAGGATGGAGAGACCCGATGCATACCTCAAGGGGACCTTGTTTTGGGGTGAACTACCCATGACAATGTGGCTGCATCCATATTTGCATATATATATATGTATTTTTAATAGTTAAAACTCAATGTAATATGTTTGTATGGGAAAAAAATTCGGGGTGGATAATGTTGGGGGTTGGGTTTGTTCCTTCTTTCTCTGGGAATTTTTTCCCCACGGGTTGCCAAGGGGACCGGGTGTTGGATACTTGAGAGTGCTTGGCTGAAACAAAGAGGTGGACAAAAGGTGGAAGGGGGAGATAACGCAGGTAAAAGACACAGCTTGAGGCAGCTGCGTGCTTTTCTGCTTCCGGCGTTCGGGAGACGCGTGTCGGCCGCTCCTGGAGGATCTCAGCCGCCGCAAAGCACGCCGAGGAGAAGCTGGGCGCTTTCTGCCTCGCCTTCGACCTTCTTCGGCGCTGCTCCTCTTGCTGCAGCGTGACCCTGCACCCCCTGCACTGCCGGGACATCCTGCCCCTGCCTGCCGGGACACTCTGCCATCCCAGCGACCAGCCCGGGACTTTTCCACTGTTCCAGCTTGGTGCTCTGAGGATCCTGCAGGGACACCGAAACCAAACTGCCCTGGGTTTTGTGAAACAAAGCCCTCAAGGTTCTTGGTACTGTTGTCGTTTGTCATTAATGCTGTAGTTATTTGGTGGGGGGGGAGGTTTTTTTTGTGTTTGTTTGCTTTGTATTACATACTAGTAAAGAACTGCTATTCCTATTTCCCAAATCTTTGCCAAAGAGCCTCTGATTGTAATTTTACCTAGCAGATACCTGTCTTCCTAAACCAAGACAGATTTTGGCGCCCAAGTGTGGGGCTTGAGGGCACTGAGAAAAGAAAAGGGAAGAGAAATAGCAGTTCTTAACTAACCTAGTACTTTCTTTTGTGTGCGTTGGATATAAAAATCTCATTAGGCTGCATCATGTGGTCTAACTTAGCCTGGTTTGGGTGGCATGTGGTTGTGGCTGTATTCCTTCCATTTGCAGGCCCTTATCTAAACATGGGCCCTATAACTAAGGCTACTGTGACTGTCATCCAGTTTATTTTATGGCTTAATAAGGTGAAGAACTCATGGATTTTTAATTTCCTCTGGAAGGCAGGCACATGGATTCAGGGCTATCGTACACTAACTGTGTGTTTTTGGAGTTACTTTAACAATGGTACCTACTGTGAGGAAATGACACCGGGGGAAGTTTCTTTTTCCCAACCCTTTACCCATCTCTTTGGGTCTGCCCCACCAGTTTTTGAAGGGTTTAAATCCTCTCTGAATGCTAATGATATCATACAATGGCTGGTGCTGCTAATAGGCATATTCTATTTAGCATTCAGAGATAAGGGAAGATTGACCTGGATAACCACCCTGATACCTACCCCACAGAACAGGGATGATACCCCAGAGCCTGACTCTGCCCCACAGCCTGCCTCAGAAAGGACTCACCCGGATTGGGTTGAGGTTCTGGTAAAAGAGATACATGAGATGGGCCAGATGCTGAAAGAGTACATTTCCCCAGCTCATGAAAAACCCTCCCCCTGCCCCGAGAAGGCAGAGACTGATGGTGCAGCAGTGGAACCCACAGATGTTACAACTGTCCAGGTTCCAGCTGAACCACAAGGGCAGCCACAGCCAGCAGCAGTCGCCCCTGTGGAAACAAGGAAGTGTAAAGTGAAATCGTCAGATCCTGATATTAAGGGTAAGAAAGGAGGGTCCTCACAGTCCACAGAAGAGCCACAGGTTGAGATCATCACTGAGTCCCTGACATATGAAAGTCTATGTAATCTGCAAAAAGATATTGCACGACGAGGACGTGAGGCTTATACAGCCTGGCTACTTCGAGTCTGGGACCTTATGGGTACAGGTGTGCAACTGGATAGTGCTGAAGCAAGGAATTTGGGACCCTTGACCCAGGACTCAGGTATAAATCAGGTATTCGTAAGAGAGCAAAGGCCCCTTCCCCTTTGGGAGCGACTTCTAATGAGTGTGAGAGAGAGATTTGTCCACAGAGACAGAATGCAAGAGCACAACAATAGAATGCGATGGAAGACCCTTGAAGAAGGAATCCAACAGTTGAGAGAAGTGGCAGTATTGGAAGTACTTTTTGGGAGGACCGGACAGCATGATAATGACCCCGACAAGGTTAAATGCACAGGGCACATGTTGTGGAATCTGGCAACTCATGGACCATCCCAATACGCCACATTCATCGCAACAATTAATGCCGAGGATAACCGAGAGACAGTGGGTTCTGTTGCCAACAAGCTCAGAAATTATGAAAGTATGATCAGTGGCCCAATGCAGGCTCATGTCTCTGCGGTGGTGAAGGAACTCAAAGAGGAGATAAAGGAGGTGAGAGAGGAGATGAGAAGGAACAGTTCCCATGTAGCACCAGTGCGAGTCACAGGCCCCAGAATCAGAGCCCAACATCCCCCAGCGAGAGAGAGAGGGTACACCCCTCGAGCTGACCTGTGGTTTTATCTGCGGGACCATGGGGAGGACATGGGAGCGTGGCATGGGAAACCTACTTCTGTCCTGGCAGCACGGGTACGTGAGCTCAAGGAGAGAAACGCTAACAGAGGGAGTTCCACTAGAATGAAGGTAGCCTCAGCCTCCCATGAGCAAGCTGCCAGGTATTACGGAGGTGGGAATGCTGTGTCAGATTCCCTCGAAGGAACCTCTACCATGTATGTCCAAGAAGGGAATAATAACCAGTGCTAGAGGGGCCCTGCCTCTAGCCAGGAAGAGGCACGGGAAAATCGGGTTTTTTGGACTGTGTGGATTCGATGGCCTGGCACATCAGAGCCACAAAAATATGAAGCTTTAGTAGATACTGGGTCGCAGTGTACTCTAATGCCATCAGGACATGTGGGGGCAGAACCGATTTCCATTGCCGGGGTGACGGGGGGATCACAGGAACTGACTCTGGTTGAAGCCGAGGTGAGCCTGACCGGGAAGGAGTGGCAGAAACTTCCGATTGTGACCGGCCCAGAGGCTCCATGTATTCTGGGCATAGACTTCCTCAGGAATGGATATTATAAAGACCCTAAAGGACTCAGATGGGCTTTTGGAATAGCTGCTGTGGAGACAGAGAACATTAAGCAGTTGAACACCTTGCCGGGACTATCAGAGAACCCATCTGCAGTGGGACTCCTGAAGGTAGAAGAACAACAAGTACCTGTTGCCACCTCGACAGTGCACCGTCGGCAGTATCGGACAAATCGGGACGCCGTGATCCCCATCCACAAGATGATCCGTGAGCTGGAGAGCCAAGGGGTGGTCAGCAAAACCCACTCACCCTTCAACAGCCCCATCTGGCCTGTGTGCAAGTCTGATGGAGAATGGAGACTGACTGTGGACTATCGTGCATTGAATGAAGTGACTCCACCGCTGAGCGCTGCTGTGCCGGACATGCTGGAACTTCAGTACGAGCTGGAGTCCAAGGCAGCGAGGTGGTATGCCACTATTGACATTGCCAATGCATTTTTCTCCATTCCTCTGGCTGCAGAATGCAGGCCTCAGTTTGCTTTCACCTGGAGGGGCGTGCAGTACACCTGGAACCGGCTGCCCCAGGGGTGGAAACACAGCCCCATCATCTGCCATGGGCTGATCCAGGCTGCACTGGAGAAGGGTGAGGCTCCAGAACATCTACAGTACATCGATGACATCATTGTGTGGGGAAAGACTGCAGCTGAAGTATTCGAGAAAGGAGAGAGGATCATCCAGATTTTGCTGAAAGCCGGGTTTGCCATCAAGAAGAGCAAAGTCAAGGGACCTGCCAGAGAGATCCAGTTCCTGGGAGTAAAGTGGCAAGATGGACGGCGGCAGATCCCCACTGAGGTCATTGATAAGATCACAGCAATGTCTCCACCGACCAGCAAAAAGGAAACACAAGCTTTCCTAGGAGCCATAGGTTTTTGGAGGATGCACATTCCTGAGTACAGTCAGATCGTGAGCCCTCTCTACCTGGTTACCCGCAAGAAGAACAATTTCCACTGGGGCCCTGAACAGCAACAAGCCTTTGCCCAGATCAAGCAGGAGATTGCTCATGCAGTAGCCCTTGGCCCAGTCAGGACGGGACCAGATGTGAAGAATGTGCTTTATTCTGCAGCCGGGAACAACGGTTTGTCCTGGAGCCTTTGGCAGAAGGTGCCAGGGGAGACCCGAGGCCGACCACTGGGATTCTGGAGTCGAAGTTACAGAGGATCTGAAGCCAACTACACTCCCACAGAGAAGGAGATCTTGGCCGCCTATGAAGGAGTTCAAGCCGCCTCAGAAGTGATTGGCACAGAAGCACAACTCCTCTTGGCACCCCGACTACCAGTGCTGGGGTGGATGTTTAAAGGAAAGGCTCCCTCCACGCACCATGCCACCGATGCCACATGGAGCAAATGGACTGCCCTCATCACACAGCGTGCCCGTATTGGAAACCCAAATCGCCCTGGGATTTTGGAGATAATTACAAACTGGCCGGAAGGAGAAAACTTCGGTTTCATGGACGAAGAGGAGCAGGTACAAGTGACACGAGCTGAAGAAGCTCCTCCATACAACCAACTGCCAGCAGAAGAAACACACTACGCTCTCTTCACTGACGGTTCCTGTCGCATCGTGGGAATGAACCGTAAGTGGAAAGCAGCCGTATGGAGCCCCACACGACAGGTTGCAGAAGCCACTGAAGGAGAAGGGGGATCAAGTCAGCTTGCTGAACTCAAAGCTGTTCAATTAGCCCTTGACATTGCTGAAAGAGAGAAGTGGCCAAAGCTCTACCTCTACACTGATTCGTGGATGGTAGCCAATGCTCTGTGGGGCTGGCTGGAAAGGTGGAAAAAGGCCAACTGGCAGCGTAGAGGAAAACCAATCTGGGCTGCTGATGAATGGAAGGACGTTGCCACTCGTGTAGAGAAGCTGCCTGTGAAAGTCCGCCATGTAGATGCCCATGTTCCCAAGAGTCGGGCTAATGAGGAACACCAAAACAACAAGCAGGTAGATCAGGCTGCCAAGATAGAAGTGTCAAAGATAGATTTAGATTGGCAACACAAGGGAGAGTTGTTCCTAGCCCGATGGGCCCATGATGCCTCGGGTCATCAGGGCAGAGATGCCACCTATAAGTGGGCCCGAGACCGAGGGGTGGATTTAACCATGGACAGTATTTCTCAGGTTATCCATGACTGTGAGACATGTGCTGCAATCAAGCAAGCCAAGCGGGTGAAGCCCTTATGGTATGGTGGGCGGTGGTCCAAATATAAATATGGGGAAGCCTGGCAGATTGACTACATCACCCTTCCCCAAACCCGCCAGGGCAAGCGTTATGTGCTAACCATAGTGGAAGCCACCACTGGATGGTTGGAGACCTACCCTGTGCCTCATGCTACTGCCCGGAACACCATCCTGGGCCTGGAAAAACAAGTCCTGTGGAGACATGGCACCCCTGAGAGAATCGAGTCGGACAATGGGACTCATTTCAAGAATAGTCTTATAAGCACCTGGGCTAGAGAACATGGCATTGAGTGGGTGTACCATATTCCTTATCATGCACCAGTGGCCGGGAAAGTTGAACGGTGCAATGGCCTGCTTAAAACTACCTTGAAAGCACTGGGTGGGGGAACCTTTAAGAATTGGGATACTAATTTAGCAAAGGCCACCTGGTTGGTGAACACTCGAGGTTCCACCAACCGAGCAGGTCCTGCCCAATCTGAGCCCTTGCAAAAGACAGACGGAGATAAGGTTCCAGTGGTACACATGAGAGGTATGCTGGGAAAAACTGTTTGGATTAATCCTGCCTCCAGCAAAGACAATCCCATCCGTGGGGTTGTCTTCGCTCAGGGACCAGGTTGCACCTGGTGGGTGATGCAAAAGGATGGAGAGACCCGATGCATACCTCAAGGGGACCTTGTTTTGGGGTGAACTACCCATGACAATGTGGCTGCATCCATATTTGCATATATATATATGTATTTTTAATAGTTAAAACTCAATGTAATATGTTTGTATGGGAAAAAAATTCGGGGTGGATAATGTTGGGGGTTGGGTTTGTTCCTTCTTTCTCTGGGAATTTTTTCCCCACGGGTTGCCAAGGGGACCGGGTGTTGGATACTTGAGAGTGCTTGGCTGAAACAAAGAGGTGGACAAAAGGTGGAAGGGGGAGATAACGCAGGTAAAAGACACAGCTTGAGGCAGCTGCGTGCTTTTCTGCTTCCGGCGTTCGGGAGACGCGTGTCGGCCGCTCCTGGAGGATCTCAGCCGCCGCAAAGCACGCCGAGGAGAAGCTGGGCGCTTTCTGCCTCGCCTTCGACCTTCTTCGGCGCTGCTCCTCTTGCTGCAGCGTGACCCTGCACCCCCTGCACTGCCGGGACATCCTGCCCCTGCCTGCCGGGACACCCTGCCATCCCAGCGACCAGCCCGGGACTTTTCCACTGTTCCAGCTTGGTGCTCTGAGGATCCTGCAGGGACACCGAAACCAAACTGCCCTGGGTTTTGTGAAACAAAGCCCTCAAGGTTCTTGGTACTGTTGTCGTTTGTCATTAATGCTGTAGTTGTTTGGTGGGGGGGGAGTTTTTTTTTGTGTTTGTTTGCTTTGTATTACATACTAGTAAAGAACTGCTATTCCTATTTCCCAAATCTTTGCCAAAGAGCCTCTGATTGTAATTTTACCTAGCAGATACCTGTCTTCCTAAACCAAGACAGCAAGGAAAAAAGGAAGCAAGAACCTTCACACTGATTCATTCCTATAAGGGGATAGTATAGAATTATATGTTTTATAGCACATGGTCGTGATGTCTTTGTTAAGAAACTTCCCTATCTGAGCATTCAGGAGCTACTCTGGCAGTGACGCTGCCACCACCAGAGACTTCAGCTGCTGGGACCAAAGCCCTTCTGCAATGGGTGGCTGCAGTGGGCCCATCAGTGCCCTGTCTGATTCCCTACACAACCCACTGTCATGTACTCAGACCATCTTTTCTTACCCTCTCCACTCTAGGTCTCCCATAGCAAGGTCACAATTGTCTCATTCCATAAAGTCCTTTATTCATGGCCTAGCAACATGGAAGAAGATCAAGTGCTACCCAGGAGGGACCCCAGACAAAAGAATTCCTGGACTTCTATACCCTCAAAGTCTAAGAGCACAAAAGTCTTGCTTTTCCTCCTGAGTCCTTGGCTTCTGCTGTGCTTTTGACTCTCCTGTCTCCTGGCCACCACATCTCATGTGCCCTTTGTTGTGCCAAGGGCTGGCAGTTCACAGCCTCTTGCTCTGGGCTCTGCCACCCAGAGCTCAACCTGCAGCTCCCACTGCAGCTGCACCCTGAGCTCCCTGCATGCCTCAACACCTTGTTAAGGGTCATTATGTTTTTGCTCTCACATTAAAGCATATATTTGAAACTCATTTTCAATAAAATATGGATGGCCTCTGATAGACCAAAGGTCATGTTGCAGGTGAGGAGATATTGGTCAGTATTTCATCTGGTCACTTGTGGGTTTTGTGGATTGATTCTTCGTGTTCAATGCTTTCCTCATCAAAGGCTTCTGTTAAAGATAGAGAAGATTTACTATACTAACACAGTAATCAATGCCCCTTAATGTTAACGAGGGAATATATCTTTAACCTCTTTGAGGTTGCAAGGAATAAAACTCTAGATTTGTCTCCTCAAATGGAGATCTCTTGTTGAACCACAAATTTATTGTCATCTAATGAACTGACCACAGCCCCCATTCCCCACTTCCCCTCTCTTTGGGGTGAAGGACAGAGAGAAATTCGGGAGTGAAATTGAGCCCAGGAAGAAGGGAGGCAGAAGGTGTTTCTAAAATTTGTTGTGATTTCTCCATTATCCTACCCTAGTTTGAATGGCTATACATTAAGCTAACTTCTCTAAGATGAGTCTGTTTTGCTCCTGGTGGTCACTGGTGAGTGATCTCTCCCTGATTTTATCTCAATACACAATATTTTTACGTTATTTTCTCTCTGTCTGGTTTATGGAAGGCGATAGATAGAGTATCCTTGACAGGTACCTGGCATCTGGCCAGGGTCAACCCACCACACAAGTTAAGTCAATATTGATTGTCAATTTATAGATTGGCATGGTTAAATATAGTAAGTCAGTATGTAAAATTAGAAATATTTTTTCTGTTCTTTTTTTAGCAAGAAATTTATTGTCATCTAATAACACATACATTAAGAAGATTAATTAGCCAAGTTTTTTGTTCTTCAGCTTTCCCCAGAAAATATGTGGAATAGTAACTTTGATTAGGAGTGTTTCGATTTATAAAACATCAAACATTTACCAATAAAAATGGAAGGTTTACTATTGCCAAATGTATGACTAACAATTTCTTCTTTACCCTTAATAATCTTACTATATATGCCTCTACTAAATGCATGTAGTCATGTATTTCTCTTGCATTTTTAAAGGAACTTCAGAAAATGTTAAACTTTATAATTGCTTGAGATTTTAATTTTATGTTACAAAAAATTTGTATAAATTGCAAAGCACTGACACTCCAATACTTTAAACCAGGAAAGTGCTGAAACATTTTGTAACAGCAGATTGAAGTTAAATCAGCTATTGAAGTGGAGATAAAATGCTGTCAAAAGGAAGCAAATATTTTTTGCTGACATCCACTGCACTTATTTAAGAACTGATTATTTTCCAATATTTCAAACTTTGAAATTAAGCGTCTGACTTTTCCAAAGAATCAATTTCTTGGTTCATGCATTAATATGACACTAGATTAAGCATTTGTAACACAATTTTAGAAGAAGAAATGAATTTCATGTGGGGACATGTGCATTCAAGTATCTCCCACCTTTGCCTATTGCACCTGTTAAAGGTCTCATTGCAGAGTTGGAGTTACTTGGAAGAATTTTGTCAGTACTTATTTTGTGCTCTATTGGGTGTCTTGCCCAGAGATGGACAATTCATGTCTCAAGTCCACATCTTGCACTGACGCTGTGTCTGCTAACTTGCATGAAGATTTGCTATTCCAGCCTGAGGGCTGGAAGGAAAAATAAATCCCATGGTAAGAGCCAATATGTCGCAGTAGAGGCTGTTGAGATCAACTGATGGATTGTTTCAGGAACTGACTGAATAATTCTCCCAGGGCCAGTCTGCAGCAGACTGAGCTGTTTTGCTTTGCTCACAGTGAACTGCTCCCAGGGTAGGAGGAGGCACATTCTTGGCACGAACTCTGTTCAGCACAAAGTTGCTAATCCTTTCACCAAAATTTAGGAGAGGGTTTCTTCTCCTCCTAAAACAAACACTTTCATTTGTTTGGCTGGATTAATATCTATTGCTTATAATGAGAGTGTAGGCACATAAACTTTAAATGTCCAAAGTAAGATGAAATCAATCACACTCTAGATATCTCTGATGTAGACATCTACAGCAGGGCTAGTTTCTAGGTATTCCTTTATAGCCACTGAAGAGGCTAGGCACTTTTATGTGCAATTCATTTGATCTATTTTAGACATTTACTTTAGGATGAGATGAATTGCACACTAGAAACTCTCATTTCTCTCTATTGAATTTAGAGGGAGTCCAGGGTGACTAGTTCAGGTGCAGACATCCGCATTTGCTTTTAATTAATTGAATCCCTCTGCAGTACATCTGATGCTTACAAGAAATTTTGGGTGGACTTAAACATATGTTGGTAGGATTTTTGTAAGCAGGAATATTAATTTTACTCTGTATTGTATGCAGACAATCTGTTTATCCATCAACCTAAAGCTTCTTGCAACTACTATTTTTACTCCATTTTTTAAATGGAAAATTCACACATATTTCCGTGCAGTAGCCCAAAAAGTAGAAATCTGGCTGTTTGAAGTTGAAAGTTACTAACATATTTATTCACTATACATCTTGAGTTATTCTCTAACTGGTAATAAATTGCCATGGACTTCATCAGCATCATGAACTTCCTTCCAGGGCTGCATGGGGTGAACCTTACTGGTCAGTTTTCGGTGGAAGAGAAAGAAAAATTGTAAGAAAGTATAATTTTGCTTTTTCCTCCTCTTTTCCCATCTCTTTGAGTGCAGTATTTGAGTAATATTCCCATCTAGCTGCTATAAATTAAATATCGTAATTTGAATAAAATTAAATAGTGCACTATGTTGCAATAAGAAAAATCAGATTTCAAAATTGTCCAACACATCTCAGTGGTCATTGACTTATTTCCTTGGACTACTGGAAGAAGTGAATCTGTTTCTGCATGGTTTTCACTCCTGGCCTTTTCTGTCAACACACAGCTAAAAGTACCTGCTGTACATGCTGCAGGGAAGCTCACACTGGGATAAGTGAATTGCTCATGTGTGTTTACCATACACCTAAATTCAGCATATTCAGAGATTTAAAAGGAAGTTATTTTGTTTTATTTTTGGAGCTCAAAGCTTTCAAGTGGTGTAAATATCTGTAAATTTGGATGACAATTAAGACTGAAGTATTGAAGTGCAAGTCAGAAAGGGGAATATGACTCATCTCAGGAACGTCTTTGATAGACTCAGATCTTTGAAACAAGTCCTACTTCAGAAAGAAAAAAGAAAAATGTTTGTGGAAAAGAAGGAAGGAAATTGTCCTGGAAAGTGAAGAAAACTCAAGGATATTCTTATCTTAAAGCTGACAATTCAGAAAACAAATAAGTATTATTCCTGAACTAGTTTAATATTTCATCAGTTTTGTTGTTCCTCTTTTTTTGCTTCTGTGGCTACTCTATCCCCAGACCCAAAACACAGACAGGTAGAACTGAATAATGCATTTTTTCAAAACTAATGAGTATTTGTTAACAGCAATTTACTTTTTTTTTGACAGCTGGTGCACCTCTGATTAGAGATCTGTTTTTAACTAGTTCTATAGTTTTAGTTAACATTTGACAAGCATGTCTTTAATAAAGATTTTTTTTTAAAACTTATAGTAATAGAAAAACATTTTGAAACATAATTTAGATAATTTGAGGCATATCAGACCAACCAGCTTTGACAATGCAATTGCTTTAGGCTTTTATGGCTATGACAATAACTTCCCTTCAGATATAGCAGATTGAGTCCCCTGAGCTGGATCAACACCATCTCAGCCTAATAATGGGTATAACTTTTATGTCTCTAGTCCTTGATCAATATTTTCATTCAATTTTCTCTGTTTATGGTTCTTTTCCGTCAGTCCATATAGTCTAAAATATTCTTTATATTTTATATACCCTTTATAATCTTAATCCTATTTTATATTTTTTTCATTTTTGTCTCTGAAATATTGTATTACTTGAACATTTTGAAAAGGATTCCCTTGAAATAATCCTCAACAAAGACCATCTCAGTGCTTCTCTTTGTGTTAAAATCAGCAAACAAAAAACTCCAAATTTTTATCTTTTTAAAGAACTCCTACCCACCAAAAACCCCACTAAAAACAACAACAAAAAAGGACCAAAAAACTGAAAATGGGCACTAATTACTAATTTCCGTTTCTGAACCATTACTCTTCTGGCTTGCTTCACTATCCTCTTTGCATGTCTTGCTGATTTCAGTTCCAAATGAACCCAAGGGGGAATTTAGAGCACCTCTTTAATCATCACTTTCTGAACCTGGGGCAATGATTCTGAGAAGCTGTTTGCACTGCAATTCAAAAAGGAAAGGAATTATAGAAAATGTGTCCCTCTAATCAGCACTTGTGGTAAAATATATGTTAATAAAGAAAAGTATTCCCATTCCATTCATAATTTATAAAGCAGATATATCGGAACTCACACACAATCTAGTATGTGGAAAGCAGACATGTGGCTTTAAGATTTTGATTGCAACAACACAGCTTTATTGAGACCAGTGGAGCTCCTGCTGATTTACACCAGTCCAAGCAGGACGCAAATCAAGACTCTCTTACTGTAAAGAAAATTGTAAAGTGCATCAAAGAGTGTTTTAAAAGAGTCATCTTACTTTTGCAGCTTTAGTGTCTTGGAACTTGAATCTCTTCTTTGTTAACAAGGTTTTTATGCTGCTTCTACTTGAACAGAGCCAATAGTCACAGCAATGAAAATGTCATAGGAGAGCACAAAATCACTGAAGTAGGATGATCTTCCTAATGAAGAAGGTGGGGACATTTGTACCTGGAAAGATTGACTAGTGTTTCCCATGATCTCTCTTCAATATTTTTCCTCAAATTTGATCTTGAAAAGAACCAAGACAGTGTGTATTGGTCCAAACACATTACAAAACAAGAAGAAATTATACTGAGATTAAAAAAAAAAAAAAAAAAAAAAAAAAAAAAAGCATATTTGTTGCCTTTTTTCCTCACTCTGTGACTTCTCTGTCATCAAATCCAACAGAAGCATCGTGGTCAGGCACAAGCAGCATCAGGAGGTCAACTCGTAGTAGTAGCATGTAAGGGAGCACCAAGGGAGGAGATAGTCTTGTTAAAGGAATACAGGGTTATTGTCAAAAAACAAATGGAAGAGATATTTTGTTTATGAATAGGAGAGTGTTTCCTTAAGGCCGTATTCTCATCTTAATAATTTTGTTACAGGAGGAATGGCGCTGCCATTCTCACCTATGAGGTGCAATAACTCACCTCCCACGCTGTCTGTAGATTTCATGGTCTTATTTATCCTGCAGCATTAGTATTTTTACTGATAGGGAAGCAGACAGCTGCATTCAGGCCACCTACTGCAGGGGAAATGAGTGATTCAGATGGTACTTTATGAGCTGACAGTCTCTGGCTCCATATTCAGCTAATGAGAAGAAGGAGTCATGATTTCTAAGTCAGACAAAGTGCTTCCTATGGCCGCTTCACCCAAACATTGTGATTAGTTCTCTTCAGTTTCAGACAAATTCAGAGCACACATGTCTTCAGTCATTCAATGCCCCTTAGAATTTATATGCCACAGGAGGTGCTTAAGTGCATCTTTGACTCTCTACTAGGCAATCTGACTATGGGCTAGTGAGGCTAATAACATCCTGATGCTTAGAACAGTTTCTGTGGCTGTTGGAACCCACTGCATAAAATAATACATTGTTAGCTCATTCCTCCTCCTTGGCGTTTGTGAGACAGATGTACAAAAATGTAGCACTGATGTGAGGTCAAATTTAGGACTTTACCTAAAAAAGAAAAGCTTTCAGCTGTACAAAGTCTCTGCTTTTAATAAATATTGAATATTCCACCAGAATGAACTTAATGAAACTGATAAAAATAGATTGTTATATATGGATTATGCTGTGATTCAAACCTGTGATTTGGGATAATGCAGCTGGGGAAGCCGCTGTGACAGCTGGGAAACCATCCTTATCATGGAAGGGTTGCCTCCTTGAAATAAGGCAGAAATTATCACTGCTTTGTACCAGAACTCATTAACTATATTTAAATGTTTGAACATTTTTCATATCTTTGGCTTTAAATGGTTACAAGCTACAGGAGCACTGCAAGCATTATTAGATAGAACTTAAAAATGAAACTGAAAAAAAAAAAAAAAAAAAAAAAGAAAAACTAAGGGCAGGACAAGATGTCATTACAATGAGTTGTAGGAATATATGACTCTTAATCTCATTCTTCTGTACAGACAAATGCACCGTCTGTCTATATGGCATTAATGAATGACAGTTTTTCACCATTTGGTGGATGCATGTGTCATCATTTGTCTAGATGACATGTTGATTTATAGACATCATTGAAAAAGATTAGAAAATCTTTCTACAAGTTTGATGGGAATTCTGAAGATGTGAAAGTAGGGGTTTTTGTTTTCTGATGGTATTTTTGGGGTTTTTTTTGTTTGTTTTATTTGTTTTTGGATTTTTTGGGTTTTTTTTGGTGTTGTTTTTGTTTTGTTTTGTTTTGGTTTTTTTTTTTTTTTTTTTGAATAGTTCATTAGGGTGTACTTTTTCAGACAATCAGAAGGACCATATAGTCCATTGGTTAGGTTTTCACTTGGAAGATGGATGCCTTGGACCTAGCTTCCTGCTGGACCTGAAGCTACTCTCTGACTTTGGGCAAATCCTCTACTTTCTCACACTCACTTGCCTCAGCTGTAAACAAAAAAAGTGATATTTCTTCCTCTTGGAGGGGTAAATAAAATCTCACGTAACATGCTGAGAGGTTTAGCAGCTGCACTAATTGTAATTACATACTCAGGATTTATGTATTAAACTAGATTTCAAAACCAAATTTCTCTTACAATTATATGAGGAAAACATGAAGGGATTTATAAGAAATAACTTGCAGAAAATACTTTAAATCTTTCCATTATGTGCATTGAATATATAGAAGAGAAAGAAGAATTCATTCCACTCCAGAAATGTAGTTTTAGCATAGGTTAAATAAATGATATGGTTGGAGTACCGTGGAGTGTCATCACTAAGGACTGACACATATGTGTGTGTTTCTGTGCATATATGTACAATAACATACACAGCTTCTCCCAGGCTGCCTGTACACAGAAATTTGTGCAGTTCAAATTAGCAAAGTAGCACATTTTCCAAAGACTGAGCATTCATTTGTAAGATTGAGAAAAACTGAGAAAACACCAAGCAGATATTTATTATAATTCTCCTTTAATAGAGAATAATTATTTTCTCATGGAGGTTTTTTCTTCATCATTCTGTCTTTTCTTGTCTTTCTAACATGTTTTATGTCATTTTCCCAACAAGCCCCAGCCCTCTGACTGTTTTGGGCGTGTCACAGCAGACAGGATTACGCAGCACCACTGGGTGTGCAGGGCTGCGTGTCAGCTTCCACACAGAGGAACATTTCCTGGCATCCTGTGAGGCACCTGAAAGGTGCAATACTGCTAAAAATATTATCTTTGAAGTGTAACAAGGCAGAAAGTGTTTCAGAGTGGATTACTCTTATCTCCTGTAGGGTCTGCCGCCTTGTTAAACGGGGAAATAGGGCACAGTGATATGACATTCCAGCTGGACAATCCCAGAAAGGACAATCCCAGAAAACAATGCTTTTCCTTGATTTCTAAATAAAATTAGAAGGAAAAAAATAAACAAACAACCCCCCACCAAAACAAACAAGCAAAACCAAACAAACAAAAAAACTCCAGAAGTTTTTTCATTACAGATTTTGATTGCTATTTTTTCTGGCTCTCACTATCAAGTCACAATCCTGCTAACTTACCTTTTTCCTGAACTAGAAATCTAGAACTGGAAACAGATCTCCTGCCCAGCTTCAGCTCCAGCATCAACTTCTCTGACCAGGCAGAAGGAATTGTCTTTACATCATTCAGTCCTTCTCATCTGACCCTCCCTTGGAATAAAAACAGATTTGGTTAAGCTGCTGAAGGAATTTTAGGACAGCCAGGGCTGGTACATTTCTGTTCCTTTCCAAGCAGTTTAGGATGAATGAGTACATCCTAACCCAGAGTGACTACCTCTGGGATAGGGATATTCTTCAGAACAAAACATCTCATCAAGAACTGCCTCCAGGCTGTTTGGGTTGCCTGCACTGTGCTTTGGAGGAGCAATTGCAAAGCTTCGACTGTGCTGTAAGAAGCATTTCTACATCCCCGGGACTGACTATGCTTGACCCCATTTAGCTACACAGATCAATTTAGGTCAGGAAGAGAGAGTATCTTCTGTACTCTGTTCTTGGAGAGTTTAAAAATGACTACACCGGGGGTAGTCAGCCATCACACTTGTCTCAGATCATCTCTCACCCATTTCTGCCAGGGTAAGACAACTCACATGTAAGAATGCTTTGAAGTGATGGATGATATTGTTGAACTTTTAGTGGATAGTCTGTTAGCTGGGATGAAAAAGACAACAATAATATATAATAAAGAAAGGGCGCAAGGTTACACACAGTAACATTCAGCAATGGTCCCTGAATCAGGTGCTCTTGTCTCTGTGCTTCTGAGGTGAAGCTGACCTAGCATATTGGAAAGGACTCATGAATATGAATACAAATTACATGTCATAGCTGATTAGTGAATGATGATAAAGCACTGTAGCACTCTTTTTCTGGAATTAAAAGCTAACACTGAGAAAAGTGCAGGCTGCAAAACTTTTTCCAGCATTTAGAAAGGATTTTCACAGAATCACAGGATGGTTTGGGTTGGAAGGCACCTTAAATATAATCTTGTTCAACCCCTCTGCCATGGGCAGGGACACCTTCCACTAGACCAGATTGCTCAGCCTGGCCCTGAATAATTCCAGGGGTGGGGCATCCACAACTTCTCCAGGCAGCCTGTGCCAGTGTCTCACCACCCTCACAGTCAATACCTTTTCCTTATATCTCATCTAAACCTGCTCTCTTTCACATTTAAGACATTCCCCATTGTCCTGTCACTACAGGCCCTGCAAAATGTCCCTTTCTACCTCTCTTGTAGCCCATTTAGGTACTGGGAGATGCTATGAGATCTCCCTGGATCTCCACTCCAGACTCAACAGGCCAAACACTCTCAGCCTGTCTTAATAGAAGAGTCTTCTTATATTTCTTTACATCTTTATATTTACATAGGATATATTTCTTTATTCACACACTCCTATTCCTTCTCAAAATTTTTTTGTGGTTTGGTTTGGGTTTTTTAGATTCTTTTTTACATGTGGTCTTTTTTTCTTCCCCCCTCCCCCCCCCCCTTTTTTAAAAAAAATTATTCTTATAAATTAAAGTAATTGAGGAAAAATCCCTCTTAGAACACTACTTAAATGATTTCAACAAAGGTCATCGAGGGAGATAATATATAGATTGTAGGAATGATGGGGGAGGAAGGCAGAAGAAAGAGAACCTTTAGCCTGCATCTCTACAGTTTCTAACACTTATAGATACAACTGCAAATAAAGAACCAGTAATAGGCATAGTAAATATTACATTAAATGACTCAGAGACAGAAAAACAGAAACAGTGGAGATCCATAACTGGAGTTGGTTTAATTTGGCCTCTGTTAGTTGATGTCAGAAGTAGATACATTTGAAGATTGTACGTCTGATTGCAGGTGTTTCAAATGTACAAGTTTCTCCACATTAGGAAATGCAAGAAGTGACTTTGAAACTTGATAAATGGGAACTGGGAATTCCTGATTTCTAGTCAAGATAATGTTTGGGGAAACAAATAGATATTTGCAGGTAAACACAGCATGTTAACTTGAAAGCTGCAAGCAGTGCCTTTGGCTTCAAACATTTGTGCCTAAATATCGAACTGAACTACGATCATTTTCGGATTTTGAAATTAAAATCATAAAGTTTTTAATAAGTCTCATTAGTTCCTATTTCCTTTTATCTGTAGTCTTCTGACAAATTAATAAGAAGACTTGCAGAAATCCAAAATCAAGGCTAAGAATGCTGATCTAATAGCCAGCTGGTTAACACAGGGCTATGATTAGTGTTGGCAGTTTTGCAGAAAGTGCAGCTTGTTTAATAAGTACAATTTTTCCTCTTATTCATCTAACAGGAAAGAAAAAAAAATGGAAGGTCTGTCAGATGAGGATTAACTTTTATGAAGGAGAGGATTCAGCAGTACTTTGTAACCATCTCCCTACAGCCTGTACTCCTCCTTTCCACTTTCCAACACTCCGTCTCCGTAGTTAAAAAGAGATAATGAAAGGATTTTTAAAACTATATATTTCTTGAAAGTTATTCTTCTATTAAAACCAGTTATAGATTTTCAAATAGTGCAGTGCATGATGCTCTTATTCAGCAAACTAAAGAGATTAAATTATGGCTATACATGTATTTTAGAATTAATCACAAACATGGACAACTCTCTAGGATTTAGGGAAAAGAGTAATTTTCTACAGTTTATGCTACTGACCAGCAAACCATTGGAAGTCTTGTGTACAAACCATTTATACTGCATACCCCCAGTATTATTCTAGTTCCAGAAGCGGGAAGCTCAGCCTCTGTGATATCATATATTCTACTTTGAAAAAAATAGTTGGATGGCAACTGATATTTGCACTTGGTAACAATGCATCCTAAAAACTTTGCATGAAGAGGCCTTGGGACAAACTTGCATGTGGTATAAATTGGCATTTTCAGTTGAAGTTAATGATCTATTACAGTTTACAACAGATGTGTGTTTGACCCTCCCCAGATCATGATCTGTAACAAAGCTGGAGATGCAAATGAGTAACAGGTAAAGAGATCTTATGTTTTGGGTAGATACCATGTAAAGAAAACCACATGTGTGAAAATTGAAATTTGCATATATTAACAAGACCTCAGGCATTTTTCATACACATTTCAATCTTTTGAATAGGAAAATTTTAAGGGCTTAAAATTCACCAGTAACAAGAAGTTTTATTTTTTCAGTTCCCTTTGTCCTAGAATAGTTTTAAATGTGCTGAAATATCTACATGTTCAAATATTACTGTTTCTTGCTGACTGATAAATTTTGTACACAGCATTAACTAAAATAAAGACTATTTTCTTTAAAAATTTTTGGATTTGATTTTGTTGAAATATATTTTTAAATGTTCTGTATAGTTCTGTGTCTAAAATTTGACATTGCAAATACATGACTATAAACATTTGTGGCATCATCAAAAGAAATGGTAGATTCTATAAAACAATAACAATATGAACTACCTGCTGGTGTTTGTCAATTTAATTTCAATATAATCATTAGAAATTTTCACACATAATTATTCTGTAAAACTTCTTGAATATTAAGATTTTATTAAACAAAACTGATTAGCTTTTCAGCAGTATAAATGTGTACATGGTATCCATTTTATCTTTGAATTAGAAATCCTTTTCTGCATGTAATTAAAATAGAAAAGACAAACAACATCAAATAAATTAGTCATGCTGCAATTAAACCAATATTTTCCCCTTCTTCCTTTACTCCAGCCCACACCCCATATTTGAGTGCATTGTGAGGGTCTCATACTCCACTACAAATATCTACATTATGAAATAATCTTTACAGATACAAATATAATTCTCATGTTGCTGTCTGCAGTTTGTGGATCTATTTTGCAATCAATTCTAGGCCAGCTCTCATTAGTGCAACAAGAGCTTTCATGAATAAATCCCTCATTTTTCAGTGATAGAATAGATTCTTCATTATTGAATTTCATGCACTCAAGTGGGATATATCTGCATCTAAAGAAAGAAATTCACGATTTTTAAATCATAATGAATGCCCTAGTTTACTTCTCACCATTTTGTTTCTTTAGAACTGCATCTAATTTCCAGAGTATCTTTGATAAACATTGGCTTTTTATGCCTGCTTGGGTAATGAAAACTCAGGAATTATTTCTAAGGCTGATTAATTGGGGGTGTTTGTGTATTTTCTAAGCTACTCTGAAGAGTAAATGATATCCACTGATATGAACTACCCTGACAGTCCAAGAAAGGATAAATGGGTCATCATTAACAAAATCACAAAAAAATCTGTGAGTGCTGTTGCCAAGATGTCTATCTATTCAGTGGTAGACACAGTGCAAATGTACGTGGATTATATTGAAACTTCCTTTCCTCACTTCCAAATCATCTGGGAGCTGGGCATAATTTACAAAAGCATTGCTATAGAAAGTAAAATTATAACATTGCTATGGTGTGTACAGTATATGGAGTTTCACCACTAAATTAAATATTGTGAGGTTATCTGAAATACTGGACATATATATTTAAAAAATATTCCTACTCTGTTTATTTAGGAGATAAAATATACTTTTGATAATGATCCTGTGATTTAATTTCCATTTTATTTTAGCATTTCATACCTTGATTACATGCCAAAAAATAAAGGAGTAAAAAAGTAAAAAAAAAACCCTGATTTTTGTCCCACTTAGGACAGATAAAGCACTTCTTATTAATGAGATTCAAAAGTTTTCTAGGTCATTTTTCTGTTTCATTCTTCAGTTCTTCCAAGGCTGCCCTTCACAGGGTGATAATGCAACATGCAGTATTGAGCCACTTTCACGGCAATAGGAAGAGGACTGTGAAATATCATTCTTAAATAAAGAGGCTGAATAAACACCTGCCAGGCATCAAGTGTTTTGGATCCTGCCTTAAAACACATCAGTGGGCAGATTGGCTCTGAAGTGTCTTCCAGCATTGTTCCTAGGCTTTTCACTGATATTTGAGAATTTGTCTCAAGATAAAAAGGCATTCCCATCTGGAATGATCTCCTATTTCATTGCATCTAAACACAAAGATTTTCTGAGTACAGCCATACCTGGCTCGTTTAATATTCAGGGAAGGATGGGCTGTATCACCTCCTGATGCCCTAACATGGAAACTGTCTTCCAAAAGGACCAGTCTCTCCTCTACAGCATTAAGAATAGACTAGTGACTATATCATTAACAGAAATACCACATTTGAATCCACAACATTTTGAGTGAAGAATTCAGTTTCTTGTGCTTAGCAAAGCTCTCATTGCATGTAAAGATAAATGATGTCTCCTTAGAGACTTAAAACCAAGTTTTTTTTAATCTTAGACTTTTGGAAAGAGGTGGGCTAGAGAGCTCAGCAGCAACCCAGAGTTAAATCCTCTTTTTTCTTAGATATCAGTTATGTTTAAATAAAAATGACATCCCTGAAAAATGAAGTATACTGTCAGTGCTCTTTGTGCTGCTTTTGCAATGAAAATGGTCAAACTTTAGTTATCAAGTCTTTATTATATTTTTAATAATACTTCACTATCTGAGATTGCATGCGTCCCAGAAGAGGAAAAAAAGTCACTAAATTTTTTTTTGGCTGAAAATATTAAATAATCCAAGAGAACTGACTCGTTTTGGCTGTTGACCATTCAGAAAGAGCACTAGTGCATTGTGATCACCAGTGACTCATTGTCCCAGGCTGCCTTCTCATTGGACCACGCTTGTGGCTTAGAGGGATGTGGATCCCAAAGAAGACAGAGCAGATCTCTTTCTAAACTATTAGCAGAATAGAGCAGGAATCCCTCCCCCACGGTTTGGGGAAAAAAAACCACTAGTTATTCATTAGTGGACAAATGTGCTTTCTTTGATCCACAGAAAATACCCTAGTACTTTTAGCTGCAACATTACACTACTTGCTAAATCCCTGAACCCTGCAACTTTATCAGTTGTAGAGCTTTCTGTGATAATTCCCCTTCATATATGAAAATATATAAGGTCAAATGATGCAAAAAGGACATTTGTAAAAACATAAGCAGACCAAAGAATTCAGACACATTGCAGTGGCGCTGAAGGATGGTGAAGGCCGGATTCTGCAGCCAATAATAGAATATGCAGATAAACTGCAATGCTGAGCATTATAAATTTAAATTACTTTATACACCTGCAACACTTTGCACCTTTTCTATTGAAGACCATTTCTCTACACCATGGCTTGCGTTATAAAATATGTAGTATTTGCCTGGAGTGTTCTGATTTTGGTTGTTGCTCCAGTGGATTACATTGCTCAATATTTAGTAGTCCCCTGTGACATCCCCTTTTCTTGAGCATTGTAGACTTCTCACCTAGGTCAACTCTATCCATTTATTTAGCTGTTATATTTTAAAATTGATTGCTAGATTTCTTTGTGAACTCTGTTGTGGTTTAAACCCAAACATCAACCAAGCCCCACACAGCCACTTGATCACTCTCCCACCTGTGGGATCAGGGAGAGAAATGGAAAGGTAAAAGACAGAAAACTCATGGGTTGAGGTAAACACAGTTAAATATGGAAGGCAAAAAAATCATGCTTTCCTATGGTAGGCAGGTGTTCAACTATCTCCAGGAGAGCAGGTCCCCATCACATGTGGTGGTTACTTGGGAATACAAATGCCATCACTCCAAAAGTCAAATTGTTTTAAAGCAGTGGACATTCACCCAATTTTTAATTTGACTATTGGATTTGCCAAATTATTAAGAATTCCTTACATTAAAATAAACTTCGCTTTTAAGTTTTAACACTATTTTCCAATGTTTTCTGGTTTTAATAAATTAGTATGGGATGGGTAGCCACAAAGAAGGTTTAAAAAATGGAGTAATTTCATAGGAATCTGTACCTAGAAGCAAAAGAGAAAGACAATTTCTGTTGTAGTGTGTCTGAACATGTTAACTGCACTAGATTTTAAATAAATATGATATTTTCATGATGCAAATATTCTTTGTTAATAATAACAATAAATAAAATTTTCTGTATGGTTAGTTTTCAAACAAAGTGAAATCTTATGAAATTAACTATTGTTTTGGGGGGGTTTTGGGGGGTTTTTGTTTGTTTGTTTGTTTTTCTTTTTCTTTTTCTTTTTCTTTTTCTTTTTCTTTTTCTTTTTCTTTTTCTTTTTCTTTTTCTTTTTCTTTTTCTTTTTCTTTTTCTTTTTCTTTTTCTTTTTCTTTTTCTTTTTCTTTTTCTTTTTCTTTTTCTTTTTTTTTTTTAAGCTTTCCGTAGGGATTTCTGTATCGGTGACAAATATATGCCTTGGAAACTACATATCAGCAGAGTAAGGAAATTTTGTAGCAAGATATTGCAGATTTAGGTATCTTTTTCCTTCATTTAGAAGAGCAAAGTCAAGGACAGCTCCATGTGTTCTGCAAAGTTCAGCAGTAATATTATTATTCACACAAGTTGTCTCAGCTGTGAAGTCAGTACATTTGTTCTGGATGTCTCTTTATTATTAATGGCCCTTTCACCTGACTTTCTACATTTGTTTGAGCCAACATAGCTCCTGCCTGCTGGCCAGTTCACTTAGATTGTTTTCATCCCCTGGTTGCCTTAAAGGTGAAGCTTTGTTCCAAATGTCTTCTGAAAGGTTAGTCTTAACTACTCTAAGGATATAGGACTGAAACAGAAAATACTCTGCAAACAGCAAATGAAATAGTGAAGCCTCTCCTCCTATTTCCAAGGCATCACTCATTTTATCCAAAATGCTCCCTCCAGCATGACACCACAGGGTAAAATTCACTGTGGACCCAGAGTGAATATAGCACAAAGATCCACCCAAGTTTGACACTGTGCTGTACCTGCCCTAAGCAGATGTTTGAATGGGAATTAAGTGGCGTGTTGCTTATTTGATGACTCTTTACAGACAGGTGATTTCCGCCCAAAGAGAATAAGCATAAAATAAAACCAGTTTATTGAAAGTTCTGACTGGAGAAAAAGATATAAGAAAAGAAGATTAGTTAGTACGACTTCCATCTTGAAAAAAATGTATTTAGGAAAATTACCTCTTTTTCTTGTAGGTTTTTGGTTTTTTTTCGAGTGGGAATATTAAACTGGGGAATACCATTTCTAAACCACAAGTGGTCTGGTTTTCCATGGGCCACTTCCAAAGGTTTTATAATCTGAGATTTTTTTGTAGTTTTATTTTCACTGAATCTTAAAATACTTAACAATATTGCTGATGGAGAACTACTTATACTATCAAAGATGTTTATATAAAGTAGAAGTAACACTGCCAAAGAATTAATTAGCACGAGCAGTAGAGGTCACTGGAATGTGAAGTGCAGGGCTCTTACTGCAGAATCAAGAGCTGGGGAAAATGAGATATTGGTTTAGCTTCAGTAGATTTTTTAAAAAGAACTCCATATCAAATGGCTACAATTTCATCTGCTTGTCTTTCATCATTCATAGAGTACCTTTAGGAAGTTATTCCAGTCTTTTAAGAGGATTTGTAGGGTTACTCAGTAACCAAAAAAAGAATATATCACAATCTCAGTAAAATATCATTACAGAAAGACTTTTAAGCTCAATACAAGGTAACATTCATATAATATTGGTGCAAAGGAATGTATGTGTGCATGCTAGAGTAATGTGAAATACAGAGCACCAAGGTGATAATATGCCACATTAGGACAATTCATTTTAAATATCTTAAAATAGAAATGTCTAAGGAATGAGAGATGGAGGTCAGGAAAAATTCATGAATTCTTCCACCTTATTTTCATAAATCAATGCCTCAGGCCCCACTGAGGCTGCTAAAAATACATTTCTCTTTCAGATGAAGGAGATTAGGAGGTGGAAGGGAGGGCTTTTTCCTTGCAAATGTAGAGGATGTCAGAATTGTCATGAAATTTATGAACATTTTGTGTAGGTGTTACTTAATGAGGGATGCACTTTCCCTCTTAGTGACATAGATAATACTAGTCTTTTGTAATCCACTATATAGAATTTGAGATTTCACCTTTTCAACCGATTATGTTTGTGGCACAACCCATAAATAGCTAATGGGAGAGAATGGGTGAGGTTGAACAGATTAAATTTGTTCACTTCAGAGCTGTGTGGAAATTGTGGATTTCAGGCAAGAAATTGATGATGAACTGGTACGTGGCAAATGCATCATATTCTGTCTTTAGGAGCTATTGACTTTCCTTGGTATTCTGTTTAGAGAAGACAGAATAACCAAGGTGAGGGCATTTCCCTCTGGATGTCAAAGTACAAGTTGGAATGACTGCATTTACTTAGGAACTGTCTATTTCCCAGTGAGGGAAACAAGTCCCTGAGACTGCAGCCCTTTCAAAGGTAGAAGATGTAAGCTGAAGTCAGGTAAATCCTGTTCAAACTTCTTCAACACATGGCTATTAATCAGTTGCTTAAGTTAACTAAAATGTGAATATAGACTGTGCTGGAGAGGTGAGAGCACCTCCTGACATATTCATCATGGAGAAGTAGAGTCTGAACTGTAATGACTGGACCTTCATGGCACAAAAATTTAGAAGAAAAATAACGCTGTGGTGCCTGTTAATTGGAACATCTCAGTGGGTAGCCAGTTAAATGGCTGTGTTGATGAGGAGAAAAAAACCTTCAAAAATAGCTTTCAAAATAACCAAATTGATATAAAACTGCACAGAAAGTAAAAATTGTAAAGAGAAACATTTTATATGCTCCTTCTTTATGGAATCTGCCTCCTCTAACATATCCCTTGAAAGACAGAGGGGTCAGTATCTGTTTTATACTGGAGATGCTGTACCTCTGATACAGAATATACTGTGAATATAGGGGCAGAAAAGGTAAAGATGATTGCACTCATTAGGCAGAGCTTCATTTTTCTTCAGCAGATGCAAACTTTGGAGCTTCTAAGAGCAAAGGTTTCTTTTTCTCACTTGTTTGTTGCATATAACTTTTCAATTGCTGCCTGACCACTCCTGCATCAAAATACTGGTTTCTGTGATGAGATAGAAATGTTTTCTGTGCACAGATTATGCAGATGCTTTCGCACCCACCAAACTTGACCCACCCGTGTTCTAGTGAATAGCACTACCAGTCATTACAGTGAAAGATTCCTATGTTCATAAACTGCTCAATATCCTTTTTGTCTTCCACATAGCAGCTTGAGGAGGGCAGTATCATTTCAGGGCCAAATATTTTCCCCCATCCTTTAATAGACACAGACAGTTGCCCACTAAGGTGACCACTAAAGGAACAGCTCTGCTCAAACCTGCTCCACACTCTGTGAATAAATGAATTTTGTAAAATTGTCTGGTGTTTTACTCTGATTCTTTCCTAATGCTGCTGTGGTGGGAAGCATTCTCTCTACTGTGATGGAGCTGCAACTCATCTCTGGGTCCCAAGAAACGATCGTCATTATTTCTTTTTCTTACAGTGTACCATCATTTTCTACAATTTCCCTGTTGTTTCTTTACTCCCTGGTATGAATCTCCTGTCACCAAAAAGTTTTCAGTTCTGTTGTGTGCTTTGCCCTGGACATTTTTGGACAGAGCTTCTACAGCTCACTCTACATGAACACAGGAGGAGACAAGTCTCTGGTGGATTGGATTTTTCTGTTTGTTTTGCACTTATGTGGCAAAGTTTTTGTAGGTGGTTGTTGTGAGACAAATTGGTGAAGGAGTGTCTTCTATGAGAAGAAAACAGAAAATTCCTCCATGCCAGAGCTCCTACTCCTGCCAGCTCCAGGATGGGCTGTAGTGAGGCACGCTGGCCCCTGCATCTGAACCCTGACCTATTCCTTGGAGGAGACAGGGAGATTTTGGCATCTCATTATTGGCATGTAGAATGGAACAACTAAGTAACTGTAAATATATTCAAGTGCTTTGGGTTGAGCAAGAAGAATGCTGCACAACCTTCCCAATTTTCTTGTAGGACTCCAAACCCATATCCCAGGCCTGCCTGTTGAAAGGATATAAATGTATCTTTGAAGAAACTAAATGCTGTGAGGTTTGTATCACAGATTTTTGCATAGATCCAGCTCACTGAACTTGAGACATCTTAATTGTAAATATCAGAGGTAGCACCTTTTGTACCTTTTATAGACAATAAAAATAAGTAGACTACTTACTCCAAAAAGAGCATGGCTTTTTGGAATGGAGTAAAGTACATTGTAAATTGTGTAAATTCTACCAGAAAAAACAAGGATGGGTTTTAATCCATATAATTTTGGATGGCTACAGTTTAGAGGCTTCATGTATACACTACATCTCATCAGTACAAAAAACCAGTGGGCTGTGACTCATCAGAATTAAAAGTGGGATAAGTTATTGAAATGCAAGTGTCATTTTTGGTGCCATGGGTTACCCTGGCTTGTACCTACTGCTTTGAAAAATCTCTTTCAATCCCAGTGTCTTATTTACCTATTTCAGGTTCCATAGGTCATCTCAAATTATTCCAGATGTCAATGCTTACAAAATTTAGTCCTGCTTAGTGCCTCCTTTATAGTGAATTTAGTTGTTCTGCAGGTTTCATTGACAGAGATTACTTTTTAACTACCTGATCAGAAGCCTCTGGAGCTGTTTGAGATGACCCAGGGTATTCCAGACATGCAGGGGTCTAGCAGGCTTGACACAGGGTAAATGAAATATTCCTACTCCTTAGGAGAGGTAAACTGAGATCAGTGAAGATAGTTCTGGGCATATGAGATATCACTAAAACTCCTATATTTTGGTAACTTAATGAAATCTTAAATTTCCATTGACAATACAGAGGCTGGAATGGTTATTATTTGAGGCCTAAATGTAGAATTTGCCATTGTAAAAAGACCAATTACTGAGAGATAAACGTAAAACTGATTCTTTACTATGCAATCCTGGGACAAATACCATCTTTTCCAGTTACCCCAGTGACCTTTCTTCCTAGTAATATCCTACAAAAATGACCTACATATCCTTATGTCTCTTTACAGAAAAAATAGACATAGTATACCTCCATTTACATGAAGATTTTACTACATATTATGGCAGAAATGTAAAAAGGAGTGTTTCTTTTTCTAATCAAGCATTTTTTGGTTTTGCCACCAATAAAATAGTGAATAATATACATCCATTGTAGGCTATATCTTCATGGTAATAAGAAACCTTTTTGCATATCCCAGTATGGCCAAAGGAAATTCATCACATGGGACGACTTAATTTTGTTTTGTGTCATAAGACAATTGTGATGCTACGTGAATCTCAAAAGTGTTTTACTGGAAATTATGATTTTTTTAAAAAATATGATATATCACAAAAATAAATTTTTTCTAATATATAATTTCAACCTACTCTCTTTCAGTTTGAGTCCCCCCCCATTCTCTCACTACAGGCCTTTATAAATATTACTTCTTCGTCTTTCTTTTTGGCTCCCTTCAGTTAGGTCACCTCAAAGCCTTTTCCTTTCCAGGCTGAACAATCTCAATTCTCCCAGCCTTTCCTCATATGAGAGGTGCTCCTTGTTTCCAAACAACTCAGTGACTTTCTCTGGACTCACTCCAAGAGTCCATGTCCTTCCTGTGCTGGGACCCCAGGGCTGGATTCAGCCCTACAGTGCAGAGCTCTAGGGTGACACAAGCTCTGGTCTGCAGAAATTGTTCGTGTGGTGCTGTAATGGATTAAAATCACTTCTGATTCTCAAAACTAACTCAGCCTGGTGTCTCTGTACTGTGCTGTATGGTTGGAAAGGTTCCAGTTGATGAATATGCAAGGATTTGAGCATTTGATAAAAAAAAAATGCACATAAGTATTGTGTGAAGCTATTGAGATTTACAATGATTGAAAGCTGGAACAGAATGGACATCTGACAGTCCTGACCCACAGATGTGAGATATAGTGTTGTCTTAGTTTATCCTGGTCTTTTTAGATGGGAATCTTTCTAAAATATTTTATTTATCAAATTTCTGTATGGGTGTACCTTTTTAAAGCAGTATCTGAAAATTCATGTATCCTGATTGGTTGAGGTTATTATTAATTAGAGAAAGTGCTGTGAATCATTTTATATGCACTATGATTTTCATCATCAGAGACTCACTTTACAAATTTAATGTCTCATTCTCAAATAAATGTCTCTTTTCTGATTTGCTGTTGTTGTCAAAATTCTTCATCTCTATGTCATTACCAGTCCTGGGAACTTGTTTATCCTCTGACCCTGCTTCTCATCCCAAATCCAAAGATTTTATCTGCCTCAGGCAGAAATAAACACATCTTAACAGCCATGAATCCCCATGGGAAATGCAGATCAAAGGATGATAAATCCTATAAAATTTAATTTAGGTGATTATTGGTAGAGAGTGAAGAGGAGTAAATGCACTCTTGTTTTTGACAAAGAGAATTTTATGAGCAGTTTATGTCTGCAATTATGCCTGGTGAGAATTTTTGCTTAGCTATCTCACTCTTTCCTCTTTGTTGCTCAGCACCTCCCCTTTATCAAAGGATGTTTGTTCCCCATCTTCCCCTATTAAGCTGTTGAAATTCCCTTTACTATCTTTCAATCAAAATATCTGAAATTAACAAAAACTCCTACTTAAGCAGTTGTGCTGGCTTCATCTCATTTTTATGGAGAACTTCTGAGGAATTCCCTTGTGGGCAGCAAATGCTTCAGTTCTAATTAAAAGCCACAGGGACCTGTAACCTCGGCACCCACTTTTCAGGTTTTGCACCTGAAGATGAAGGACAAAAGAGTACAAGCCCTGAGAAACCTGGAAGTATGGTATTGGGAGGGGCATATACAAAATGGAGCAGACAGTTTCACTTGAAGTATACATGTTCAAGGAGCTGGAGCTAATCAGAGCAGAGTACAGACATGGAGAGAACGGCTGTGAGTGTCTGGGTGCATTCTATAACACTTAGCAGCAATAACAGATGTCTCAGCATTGTAATGTTCAGAGCGGCCCTAATAAAGAGCTCTGCAGTGCATTTATGTTACATTTCCTTTTCTTTTTTTCTTTCTTTCAGGATTCTTGAAGACATTCCATAGTACTGGATATTCAAAAGTGTAAGCTCAGCAGTAAAAGGGCAAACAGGCTGAATTAGGTAGCTTTGTTCTGGTTAGTTTGAAACTGGTACTAAGCAAAAAAAAAAAAACCCAAACAAACAAAAAAAAAGTTGACAAAAGAAGTAATCAGCAGAAAATTATAGAATAGAAATATAGAAATATTCTCAGTGATAATCAGGTACGGTTTCCCACCAGAAAAAAAAAAAGTGGGCAAAAAAGCTACAACCACTCTGAAAAAGGCTGTCAGTGTATGGCATTGTCTATTGCCAGCTATAACAGCAACACAATCTAAAACTGGCAATGAATTTGGTAGTAACAGAGTGCTGGGAGCCAGAACTACCCATTTATTTCAGGTGATCATAGTGTCGTGGTAAAATATGGGACTACTGAATATTATTTTTCTGAGATTTCCTGCAGGAGAAAATACTTATTTTGGTATGAATGATACTAGATCCTGAACTGTTATTTTTTTCAGCACAAGAAGTTGCAGCTACCTATGGTTTAAAGTCAGGTTTAAAGTCAGGTGCTCAAGGAAGTTCATACACAGTAACAAATAGAGTTATCAGGCTCCTAATGATCTATTCTCCCATTGATACTCCTGGGACGTTGCACAGAGCTCTCATTAATGCAAACGGAAAAGTGGAAAGTACATGTTGAAAGAAATCAACAACTCCCCCTATTGTTATAACGGGTGAATGATCCCCTCAGGCAAAAACAAAACAAAACAAAACAAAACACCCAAAAAAACCAAAAAATACCCCAACAAAACCACACACACACAAAAAACCGACAACAACGACAAAAAAACCCCAACACTACCACCACCACCACAACAACAAAAAACCAAACAAAAACCCCAAAAAAAACAAAAACAACATTACTGACTTTATTTTTTCCTTGACGACTTCCTTCTCCTTATAAAACAAATCATGTTAAAAAGTGTGGGGTTTTGGATTTATTTGTTTTTTAAGTGGATGTCGCAGGAGAAAGTCACTGAGGAGGATTTATCAAAAACAACATTCTTGTTACAACCCAGTTCTGACCCAGTGTAGCCAAATCATCAATCACTGTGACAATGGGGCATATTTATCCCTGGTGCAGCTGCACTGTAATTGACAGAATTACATTTAGAAGAGATTTGCCTTATAGCTGTTTAGTTAGAAGTCTGGGGTGATGATTAGTTGAAGGTTTGACTTTCTCGGCAGCTTGGATTAATGCATACATTATGCAAAGGTATATGTGTACTCAGTTTGCTGCAGATGTTGTAGTCAAGAATTCATGGATGTTTGCACTTTGTCACTCCAAGTTCCATTATAACAGAATGTAAAGATAACAAGCCCACAATCTAGTTATACACTTGAAAGGCTGACAGAATAATTTGATTGTATTCTGCTTTTTTACCATAATCTGCAGGTATACTTTGTGGCTGCTAATAAACGCTAGGCATGGGTCAGCTAAAATGTGTAGCACTAATGATGTCCCACAGCAAAGAAATATTGTTTCAAGATTTTTGTATTACTGCACATCCCAAAAATCACACATAGAGAAAGTACTTATTTACATAGTTACAGTGAAAGAACAAAAATATTTGTCAGTGTTGCAGTTGTCTGCTCACTTTTTGTGTCCTTTTAAATTTAGTCAATTGGAGTAACCAGAACCAAACGTTTCATTCTATAACAGGAAATGTTTCAAACCCTTTGATACCATTAACAAACTGGATCTGTTAAAGCTAGATGGTGTTACCCCATGTTAAATAAGTGGTCTGTTTCAATATTTTATTTCCTAAACAAGTAATTGTCTTTACATAGTAGACACAATCAGCTGCTTTTTGTGTGAAATTGTTCTTAACTTGAATAAAGGACTAACACTGACTTCACTGGAGCTATGATTTTATTTTTGTTATAATGTGTCTCAGTAACAGAGCTCAAAATGTAGATCAGTTAATGAAAAAGCAAAGATGGATGATAAATGCAGGTGTTGTCTGAAACATGGAAAGGAAGAATAGAAAAAGCCCTAGTTTACTGCAATGCCCTGTGGTACACATTTCACAGCTGTGCTAGATCTGTATATAAATGTGGCTAGTATAATTTTCTAGAATTGAAAGTAGTTATGATTTTGTTATTTAGTAAATAGGCCACATATGTGAGGAAATGATTTCCTAGTAGAAATTATTTCCTACAGTCTGGTAAATAACTGTTGTCTTACTAACTAGTAGGTAGCTGGGTATCTCATATGCCTCAATAATTCTACCACTTGTTGATCCAAATTAATTTGATCTACAATTTATCCTAAAACACTGGTTAGGCACAAAAGTACCTGGATCTGTTTTGAAGAAGATATTTAGAACAAGACTGGACTGACCAATATTTTTGAAATTCTACTGGAATTCTTTCTGAGATATACAGTTAGTGTGATATGCAATAATATGATGGGTTTGTACTGAAATTCCATGTGGAGTTGTGTTATCAATCAATGCATCCTAGGGATTTACAGAGAAATCTGCTAATGGAATACAGTTAACCTAAAACTATGCCATCAGTAAGTGTCACTTGTACTATTGGGAGACATTAGCTATCACAGCAGTGGCTGGGAAAATACAGAGTACAGAACATGTAGTTCAAAAACTGTTGTGAATTACATGGCAGCTCTTTCTGACTTTCTTTTGTCTACACAATCCTAAGGTTTTTAATTGCACTCTTCACTGTTACTCTAGCACAAAAGACAGATCAATTAGGAGAAGAAATCAATGTAAACTCTCTTTTCAGTAAAATGAAATAAGTGTTGAAGGTCTTGAAAACTTCTAACTAGATATACAGTTTGGGCTCTGTCAGTGTTTCTCATTCAGTGGGCTACAATCCCAAAGTCATCCAAAAACGTCACGAGAGGGCTAAAAGAGAGTGAAAATTTTATGACAACTTAAAGCAAAGGATATCTCAGTTTCCTGTTCTTCACAAATCCTTATCTTTTAAGGCTCAGAAACTTTCGTAAATCTCTTGAAATACACATTGTGGCAGTTACTTTTCTCACTGTTAGATTTGTAGCATATAAAAGGGGTTCACAATTTTTTCTAGTATCTATTAAATATCACCTGTGAAAATGCTTATAAATCATACTTCTATTAAAATAAACTGATGCCTGTGATACATGATACTAGTTAGAGTTTTATAGCTAATGTACATTACTATTCTTGTGAGGTCTATGTAAATTTTAACACATTAACTGATAGGATTTACTGCATCTGGGATTCACCAGATAGTTTATATTAAAACTACAACAAGGCTTCAGAACATTAATTAGTATATGCTAGCCATGGGGGTTGAAAATAACCTTTTTATCTAATGGCAACTGTATCAAAGACTAATTTTTGTGGGATACAGAAGTTGACAAAACTTGTCAAAATCTTACTATATTTTCCTTCAGAGGTACTTAAACTAAAAGCACTTGAATATTATGGCCATGTATAGAATTTACACATTTTTACCCCAGCATTTAACACAGTAGCTTTATGTATTACCAGCATTTGTATTTTCTTTGTTAGAAAGATTGATCTGATGTGAGCTTTACTGAGATGAAGCAATGGCAGCTAAGAAAATAAGCTTTGTCATCCACAGATGTCCCTTTGAGAAGTTCTTCCTCCTTCATTCTTCTCCAGCTGCCCCCTGCCTGATGTTTCACTGGTTGCTGCACCCACTCATTTACCCAGTCAAAGGAAGTGCCTACCTTTAATGAGTTTAGTAGCAAATCTTTGCTCACCTGGGCTGTGGGCTTATGAGTGATCATCTCTGTGATGGCCAATCAGAAAATCTCTGATTTAAAGATAATCACAAATAATGGCTGAAAAATAGCCACAAAAGGACAAAATAAAGATGCTTTTTGTTTAGACTTGATTAGTTCCTATGGATGACTGAGAAATAAATATGTTGTGAGTTCTGTGGAAGTCATGGCACTGTGCAGAGGAAACTACCAAGGTTGTCTTCAGTGCAGGTCAAACTATGCCTGAGGGTTGATGTGGGAAGATGGTAGGATCTGTTGAAGAAACAGGTGTGTCCAGATAAAGAGGATAACAAAGCAGTGACAGACTCTACTAAAAAAAAATGAACAAAGTGAGAAAAGAGAAAGAAGGGAAAACTGCATTGCTTCCTGGGCATTGAGCAGACTTTATAACGCTTCTGATGGAATATATTTTCCCTATTTACAGATAACCAGAGTCTGTGTTCTGCTGTTACCCATGTCTTTCTATTGCCATGAATGTACATGATGAGACAATAGAGGATCCTGGCAACATGCTGGAGAAATTCTAAAAACAGCTAATAAGAGGAGACATAGCCTCTAGATACCTCACGGGGAGAGGGAAATATCCAGATTTTTGCTGTCCTGTGGGATGCAATTATGTTGTCCAGAACCAAAGTGTGACCTGTCTTGCCTGTCCTGTTTATTGAATGCAAACCTGATGTCTGGTTTCATTGGAAGTTCCCTGCCTAAGATGGATATCCTAAGGCCAAATTCAATAGACAGTCAACCTCTATACCTGTCCAGAGCCAGTATTTTCAAAAGAATGCATGTCAGTAAATTATGATGTCTGTTTCAGTTAAAATCAACATTTCTTCTCTACTTCACTTAAAATCAAATAGACTGCAGCCCAAAAGATATATTCCTTATTTCCCATGCAATTTATAGAACCATGGTCCTGATATGTGATTTTGACACTCAGAAGAATTTGAGTTAAATTTTCAGATTTTTTTGTGGTGTTGGATATTTAACTTCTTTGAATACTAAAAGAAGAAACTTCAGGCTTATTACCTGGCTATGTCTTCTCAGGGAATAAAAGCAGCAACACTAAGCTGCCAACTGAAATATCTGAAATAGAATCAGTATTGCAAGTATCAGAGCTATGGCTCTTTTAAGGAGGCACTCAGAAAAATTTGGAGAAGAAGCTTTCAAATCTTTATGTTACTTTCTCCTTTGATGATTCAAAGGACGAGATTCCAGCAAAGGAAAACCACAAGTATTTCACAACCTCTTGGTGATGAAATTGCAGGAAAATACACCAGTGAAGTGCAAAGAAATTTTAATTTTGAATTTTGAGGGGTTTCAGGCCTGACAAGTACAGTGTATGTACAGAGACAATGAGTTTATCACACTTCTCATTTTTCTCAGACTAATAAGGTCTCCTGGACACCATATCCCAGATTCATACCATTCTCGCTGCTCTTGTTGACACCTCTAGGCTATCTGCATATATTTCCTTAGTGGAGAGATATAGGTTTCCCTAGAGAAAAATTCAGAATACCTCATATCAGCATTGCCCTCTTACCAGAATTTAATATTGCAGTATGCTACAATAAAGTAATAAAATCAGGTAAACTAGCTCAGACAGCTAAAGTAGTAATTTAGGCATTTTGTTTAGCTACCTAAGATCAGGTGAAACAATCCAGGCTGATGGCACTGAAGAAATGATCATAGTAATATGAAAAACTGTAATAAAAATGAAACAATAATTTTGAATATTATGGGAAACTGGCATATTTTATTATTCATATAATATAATATGGGTCATTTTCTATCAAGTCACTAAGAAACTTAGTGAAGCGATGAAAGACAAAATAATACCATACAGGATCAATCTGCTTTGTGATTCTGTTGGTTCTTCTGGACAGACCCTAATGAATAGTCTGTAGGATCCTGATAAATTGAGTGAATAAGTTCAGACTGTTTGTTATATGTGAGTAGGCAGTTGGAGGATATGAGAATGTATCTATTGCAGTGGAGAAAAGTATCGAAAAAATATCAGAAAAACTGAAAATTCTTACAAATTTGAATCTACATAATATTATCAGTATTGAAAAAGATTGATATTACACATGAATTAAAAAATATTAGGCCATTATTAGGTGTGTGTGCTGTTGCTGGAATATGATCTCTTTGGGATCTCAGAGTGGGATAGCTGACAAAATTTGAGCATTGTCTTGGATGTATACAGTCCAGAAAGATGAAGAGGGGTAAATAAATGCCCTTTCCATGAGAGAGCAGTGGGAATGCATGGATCTGTGCACTGGGGTGAATGATGAGGTAAATTTAAGCATTAGCATTAGAAGGCAAACCAACATCAACAACATCATAGTGAATGTCATTTTCTGATCACTCAGCCAGGAAGAAAAAAACTAAAAAGACCTTCTCTAGAAAATAGCAAAAAACTCACATTAACAGAACCTTATCCTTCAGATTTTAGCCTCTTTAAGAGCTACTGCAGGGACAGCAGAGTAGGGCACATGGTTCCAGAAGTTTTCTGAAGACCATTGATGATTATTTTTCACACAAGGAACCCATGGGTCAAGGGCAGGAAGTGGTCTTCTGGACCTGACACAAGAAAAGAAGGGCAGGGATGTGAATGTGTGAGCAACCTTGGCGGTGTGAGATGGTGGAGTTCAGGATCCTGAGCAGAGGGAGAAATGCAAAATACAGGATCACAATCCTTGGCTTTAGGAGAGCAAATGAAAGCTTGTTCAGGCACCTTCCTGAAAGGAAAATTGGTAGCAAAGTAGAGACTAGGTAAAATATGGTCCTGTACTGTATGGCACAGGAAATCCACCAACGTGACAGAGACAAGGCCAAGTTTGTCAATGACTTAATTTCTTCAGTCCTTGCTGTTAAGGTTTTCCTTTAAGAATCTGAGGCCCTTGAAGATCCTGAAAGCAGTTGTAACATTGGACCATCTTTCATAAAAACAGACTGAGAGAGCAGAGCACTAAGGAGGACCAATGTATGTAAAGACCTGATAGTATGAGGTAAAAAACATGGCTCATTTCAGAGATTTCTATGAACAGGATAGGATGCAAAGGGAAAAGGTCCAAACAAAAGAAATTCTACTTAAAATAATGGAAAAACATTCTATTTTAAGGAGGGTCATACACTGGAAGAACCTGCCCAAGGAAATTGTGCAGTCCTTAGAGATATTCATCCTTAGAGATATTCAAAATCAATCTGGATGATACCCTGAGCTGTGGCTGACCTTGCTTTGAACTGGAGGTTTGAACTAGATGATCTCCAGAGGCATCTTCCGGCCTCAACTGTTCTCTGACTCTCAGCAGCTCTGTGATATATGTTGCATTGTACTAAATTGGAAGCAGTTGTAGCAGAAGTTAATTAAGCTGTAGTACATACACAAACTCATGAAATCATGGAGTTAGAGCCATTAATATTTCCTCCTTTATTTATAAGTGATTGAAGTCTGTATCACGCCATTGCCTGTCTCCTTCTATGTCTGCACTGAATGATAGGAGTAGAAGGCTTGAGGCAAGATTTTTAGAGAAAAAAACTAAGTCAATTGAAAGCAATTTCCGAAGGGAATAACATCAAAAAAAATGGTGGAGAAATATTTGAAAAAGAGGAAAAAGGATTGAAGGATATTGAAGATATTATGTTTATATGGCATTCTGGCATTTCTGAATGTCCTAAAAAAGTATTCCACCAACATTAAGTTAGTGGATAAAGCAAAAATTTTGAGAAGAGACACAAAGGAAAACCAATAGCACATCAAGAGCATTTGAACTGCTAGAAGGCATTTTCCTTGTGGAAAATGTCTGAAAATCCTTAAGAGAGCTCGTGAAGATTCATTTAAATAGCTGAGCAGCTCGTTTAAGCAGTCAGACAAAAGCCTCAGTTCAGCTTTTCAAAATCAGGCTGCTGCTATGAGCTAGTGGCACAAAAGACAAAAGCCAAAATGTGTCGTGTCCTGACACTGCATTTTGTCAGAAGCTGCTCACAACTGGCTTAAATTATGCACTGAAGTAAGCTCCACAAAAAACCTTGAGTGCGCTATGTGCTAGAGGTTTTAAAACAGATAAAGCCCAGACACATTACTTAAAAATAATAAAATTAAGATTCTTTGGAAATATACTTTTGCTCTCAAACACCAAAGCAATCCAGAAGCCTAGAACTTCTGTTGATTCTACATACTGCAGAAGCCAAGTGTACCAGGCACTGATTGCTCACAGAATATAACAGCAGCAGAGGAAGGAAAAATATTCCCATTATTGATATCATGTGCCATATATTGCAATAACATAAAAGCATTTTGCATTCTGTTCAAGGTTTGGCAGGCATATCAGAATAACTAGTGATTTCCATTAAAAAGTCAAACTCTCTGCTTGCTGTTTTGAAGATAATTTCCGTGTTTCAGTGATACTTTGAAATCCTAGGATCTGATTTACCCCCTTTTCTGGACATATGCTTTAAAAACTGCTTTAAAAACTCAAGAATAGTAGAAGCAGTGAGGATGCTGGTGAATAAAGAAACAACAGTTTCCTATTCTAGCAGCTGTGACTGGAGGAAGACATGTGAGAGAAAAGCTCAAGTCTAGGACCTACACCTCATGTAGGGTTGATCTAAGAGCTACCACAGGCAGCAGTGGTTCTAGGACAAAAACTTGAGAATAAATGTACATTTCCAGGTTTCTTTAAACATCTTCAAATGAGGAAGTTAAAGACACAGGCTTAACTGGAGAAAAATGGATGGTTTCAAGGCAAAGTCATGATAGTAAGTGATAAAACTCAAAGTTTCTTAAAATTTGTGTTTTAGGGAAGAGACACTGTAACTAAAAAGTGCACAACCAGCAACGGTGACATACCAAATAGTTCATAGAACCCTTCCTTATGGAAGTATACACCAGAATACAAGCTCAATATTTTTTGTTTTGTTTTGTTTTTGACAATCTAGGCTTCAAAATTAAATTACATATGTCATGACCTTCATAGTTGTTGATTATCACACGATACACATGATAATAAAAATCCCAGTCTGAGAATTGAAACTAGAAATTGGTCTCTGGCCTAATTATCCTTTATGCCTCCAGTTTACTGCCTCTAAACAAATAATACTGGATTGTAGATTTCAATGTGCAATATTGTCTTTGCCATTATACAAAATAATGAAATAGAGCACAGCACTGTAATTATATGTATCAAGTGAAATATGTAATATAATAACAATATAATAGAGAATAATTACATTCTGAAGAAATAATTACATTAAGGAAAGTTCTTGTATTATTTTTATCCACTTTTTGAATTATAACTTGTTTTCTTTCACATTACATTGAATTTTTCCCACATATTTGGAGATAAGAGGTGAGTGAGGGATCTGTCAAAAAGAGAAGGTTGTGTCTGACCCTTGTAATTCCACTGAGCTGATAGTACTTAAGAGAAAAAATATCTGGTACAGGGTTTGGAAGCTTCAATTTTCTTTCTTCCTAAACCAAGACATGACAGGCAATAAAACATACTTTATCTGGCTGCTTGATGTAAGTAATGAACCACTGAAGAAACTTCTTATGCTTGTTCAGCATTAGACATGGACAATACTCAAAAAGAATCAGAAATATTTGATTCATAAAAATCCTTAAACAAACAGTAATTTTCTGCATTAAATGATTAAAACTTTAATATACATATATAGTAGATGCTTCTTTATCCCTGTTGTTCTTATTGAAGAACTTAAAAATGTGTGAATGAGTTTTATGAATTAGAAATTAGAAATAGGTTTTCTTTTGTTCTAATATAGGATTTTAAATTACCAAAATATTATCCTGGTGAGAAAAATGGAAGAGGAAGGGGCTGCAGGGATGGGTGCTTAAGAAGACCATAATACAGACATGGAGAGAACTGCTGTGGGTGTCTGGGGACATGAAATAACCCCTTACACTAAATGACAGCTTTGTAAAGTTCAGAGCAGTTCTAAGGAAGAAGTCTGAAGTGCAATTATGTTGCATTTTGCTTTTTTAAAATTTTTTTTGAATGTTATTTTATTTTTTTAAATTTATTTCCCCTAACTAGAATGGTAGTGTGTCATTTTGGGATGCATCCAAATTTGGTTTAGTTCCTTTAGCAAAAGTATACTGTGTTGGTGTTGGGAATCTCTCTTACCTTGAACTTTGCTGCATATTATCAACTTTACAAAATACTAAAAACCTTTTTATTTTGTATTGCAGGAGTTGACTGTACTGTTAGCATGGGCCAAATTTTTATTCTTGCTTTATGCTGAGGATTTAATAGAAAAGTATTCACCAGAGAACAATATGGAACACCCTGGGGCACAGAACTCAGCAAAGTGTAAGGGAGATCAACTGTCTGCTAAGGTTCTGCAGATATCTAGGGCCAAAGGAGAACCCCCCCCTCCCCAAAAAAAAAAACAAAAAAAACAAAAAAAACCAACCTAGAAAAGCCCAAAACAAATTTGAAAGAAAATACTATAAAGACAAGTGTCAAACTGCAGAACCAAGGGAAGAAAAGTAGGGCTGACATACACCTGACCTGACTTCAGCCATCTACAAAGGAAACATGTATATCTCAGGTGGTCTCCACAGGTTTACTTTAAAGTCGATGAAGGCTTGGCAAATGTCCACATGTAGCCACTTGGTTAAGGATTAAATTAATTCCTCCACTGATTATATTGCCTAGAGATATGCTAAATACAAAGGGAATCCCAGATATCTAGCCTACATTTCTACTTTGTCAGAAAGTACAGGGAATGGAATGAATTCTATTTTAACTTTACAGAAAAAGAAAGATCATCTGAAGAAATATTCTGGATGCCTTAGAGAATTCTAGCCAAAGACAGGCTTGCTGTGCTTAGGAGGCTGAAAAATAAGTATTTGCAGTTATTGTTCATAGTTTGTTAAAGCTGCATAGTTTGGGGATTGCTGAAGAAGCCAGTGAAGGTTTTCAGCAATGCTTAAAGGACTTGTAGTATCTTTTGTCCTTGAAGAAAACTGTAAGTGCAAAGTGCTGCGTGGACAAAACTCAGCAAAAGGATCTAGGATCTAACTAGGCTGTGACAGGAAAACAGAGAAATTGTTGGTGAAATGGACCAGATGTGTCCAGTGAAACTATGTGCTTGCAGCATATAAAGTCAAAAGAAATGCAGCAGAACACTTCTCATTAGGAGACAGGTAGAGCAGCCCAGTGAGTTTCCAGGGAGGATTATTAGAAGGAAAAGTATTTCAGAGGCGTATTAAAATTGAGAGTTTCCACTAGAAACATAATGCTGACTACTCCTCCATACACTCAGTGCTACTCACTAAAGTTTCAACTGAGGGACCACATGTTGGTCATCCAAACAGAGAAAATTCCCCATTCATCACCCAAACTGAAACCCAGCTAGTAGTCCTACACTAGCCATTTGCTGTATAACCAGACATCCGTTTGCTTCATGATGAAATTCTTTTGTTTCAAGATGAAACAAACCTCCTGGCTGGTGTAATTCACTGTATTGAATGCAATCCCTGAATAACACTGAGCTGACATGGATGCCTATTTTCTGTTCAGCTGCCAAGGAGCAATAGGATCACTAGAGGCAATCTGCACCCTTTAGAAGAGAGATAGTACAATTAGGGCAATGCATTTGACTTTTCAGAGAGGAAATGTACGTTAATTCAGGCACGTGAGAAGTCTTACCTTTTGCTTGGACCTGGAGGTAGAGGTTAAAAAAAGCATATTCTTCTATCTACATATTTGTCACAGGTTAAATTTGCCAGGCTCTACTGGTTTCTGTATAACTAAGCCAGGTATTAAAAGGAAAGTGACTTGGTCTCACTGATTTTTTCCTCCAGTAAACAATTAACAAAAAATTTCTGCTTGCCTTAAAGTGATCAGTGTTCAGAAGACTGTTAAGATGACTCTTTAATAGGAAGCTGGATGGCTGTGGGTCTTTTGAATGGGCTATGCTCATTGAAAGATGACCAACCAACTTTATTATTCTTGCTAATTGAGTTGCTGTCTGCCTCCAAGAACATTTCAGGTGGTAAAGTTGGTTATTTCATTTAGAAAACAAGAAATGAATATAAATTAACTGAGAAAGTATCACCTTTTATACACTGGCAACAGAACCTGACTGCAATAAAGTAATTTTCAGTGTTTAGGAACATGAATTTTCTATACTTGCAGGTGGCAGTCTACTCCAAAACTTCAAGCCTTCCAATATTACAGATAATATATCATGAAAAAACTATCTTGTTTATTAACCAAAATAATCTAATATTTTTGATTGAAAACAAGAGCAATTAAAAAATATACTGCTTTCAGAGGTTTTATTAGACTTAATTTTATTCTATGGTCCTCTTTTTCTGCATGAATTTTTCATAAATTTGCAAGTGATGCTATTTTGTTGATATCAAGCACAGAGTGGAGGAGGGTCCGCAAGCCATAGCTGTGAATACGTGTGCTGGAAATCCTATAATCTATACTTTACTATCACCTGAAAAGGAAATAGCAATAAAATAGTGTGATTTATATCATTACTCACTACCAAGAAATGCATCTGAACCACCAAGGGTTAAGAAATTCTTGATTCTCACAGAACTTTAAAAATAAAGAAATCATAAAAAAATGCAGCACAGGAACCTGATTGAAAGAGGGTAGAATTTATGCATTAAAAGATTTTATAAAAGGAAAACAGATCATTTAAATGGCTATTTCAGTGAGGGGTTTTATGCTTGTTTTTCTTAGTAGCAAGTAGTTGCAACAGTTGTCATAAGTTTCATTTTTTAAAACCACAGCCCCTTCATGCCTTTGATGATAATGAAATCTCATTGGTTGACAATATAACTTCTAAATGTATTGTTTCCTTTATTCATCAAAGCAGGAGATAAAAGCAAATGTGTGACTGGAGAGCCCAGTCTCCCAAAACCCCCAGCACCCTGGCATGCCCTGAAAGAAAGCACAAGCATCCCTTGACCTGAATAAAACACATCACTTCTTAAGAAATCTGCCTTCTACCATCCCTCCTTCATTTTCAGGTTGTCTTGTGGATAGACAGCTAAAGGGGGCAGCTAAAAGGATTCTCACTTTAGTTTCTGACAGGTTTCAGAACAAGAGTGATTAACAGGCTTGATCTACACAACAGATGCTCAGAGCCATCACAGAGCAGCACACCAGGTGAGACATGAAAACTGCTTTCATGAGAGATTATACGATAACACCACGTTCCCGTGGAGGTTTTTTTCATCTGGACTGATCAATCTCCTTTGCAATGGAGGCTCCTGACTTCATGCAACTAAAACTGCACTGTGGAATGTCCCTGTCCCTCTACCACTGCCCCCTAAAAGTCTCTCTCTCAGAAACCAGGAGAAATAAAGGAGATGAAGGTGTTTTTTTTTCATTTCCTCAGAGATAAAGGTGGTTTTTTTCTTCACATTTCCAACACTGAACTTCTGCATTATGCAGGTAAACTGATATTTAAAAGTCCTAGAAATATCCAGATCTCTTCTGGACATCCACATGACATGATAGAGAATGGGAGAATTCCCTGAACTACAGCTTTGACTTCCCTTGATTCACAGAGTCAAACTCATACAACATAATAAATGAAGACAAGTACTGAACCATAAGTATATTTCTGAAGATTACAAATTAAATTACTCATAATTCTGGGGCTCTATGAATTCTCTTCTTTTTCTTTTTCCTTTACACTATTTAAATATTTGAAATAAGCATTTTAAGCTTAAAATTATTTTAAACTTTCTTCATTCAGTTTAGATTTGATTCTTTGCAGATAATTTGGCACATCTCTGAATAATAAGAATATAAATCTGCTATTGCTGATGTGGACTAATCAAAAAAAGGGTGAATCCACTAAGCAGTAATTTCCCAGACTAGCTGATAGAGATTGCTTGCCTCATCAGTTGTAGAATTAATGTATTTGGAGAAATTTTCTTCCAGAAAATATAATCTCAGTGGAAGTATAGCATGAAGGACAAAGAAAGGATATAGTTTTTTACCTCTACATCTAGGCTAAGTGATGAAGGGATTTCCTTCTCCTTAAAAATATTGCATTGTAAGGCTTATTAAGTTCCATCTTCAACTGTTGTATTATTAAAATGATTGGAAATAGTAGTAACAAGAAAATTTTTAACTGCTGGTTTTACCTATTTGCTTTCTGTGTGACGGGATTAAAAAAAGAGAAGTCTTTAGATTTAGGTGTTCAGGGATTTTTTAATTCAAAATAAATTGAAGTATGAAGCTTAAAAAGCAAATTTTTAAATTACCATAGTCTGAATATTTTTCCATCTGTGTTTGAGGCCTCATTTTTCATTTTTAATGAATGTGATTTTCAATTTTCATTTCACGAATAGGATGCATTGAATAACCACTGGTTTTTATCCAACAGCTCTTTTTTTGCATACTTCCCCTTTTTTTTTTTTTTTTTTTTTTTTTTCTGTATAGCCAAAATTCTGCAGAGAAAGTATTTCAGAATAGTAAGGTTGCAGCCTTTCATACTTCTTTTGACTATGTTGGATTTTTTCTGATATGTATGGCATTTTTAAAACCTTTGTAACTGATCAAGAGAAATTAACTGGGACAGAAAAGTGATAACTGGTATTAAAAAACAGCTTTGAAAAAACTCAGCTGGAAACTAAAAAATGTGAAAACAGAATTGGGTCTAGTACTTTAAAATTAATCTTTAAGTTAAAAAAGCAATAGAATCATTTTCCTACTTCAATATTTTGAGTAGTGGGCCCTTGTTTTTGTTTGTTTGTTTGTTTATTTTGTGTGTGTTTTGTTTGTTTAAAAAATTTAGGACCTCTTATTTGTTCTAAAATGCTTAAAAGTTTAAACCCAGCACAATTTTCACCCAGATTTAGAAAATGGTCAACAAATTACTGAGGAGGTGCAAATTAAAAAAGAGTAGTCGAGCTGTTAGCACTCCTCTCAGTGAATAAAAAGCAATCCCAAATGACACACAGAGAATTTAGTGCACCCTTAGCAAAGCTGAGTGGAGGAGCTGATTTCCTTGAGAAAAGATTGCATCCACAGGGATCTTGCTGGGCTTGGGGAACATGCCCACTTGAATTCTCTGAAGTTCAAGAATGTCAAGGACAAGGTCTGGACCAGGGCAATTCCCTGAATCAGTAAAATCTGTGGGACTAAGAGCAGCCCTGAGGAGAAGGAGGACAGGGGGGCACTGGTGGATGAAAAGTTTAACATTAATCTGGAGTCTTAAACAGACTTGTGTTATACCAGATGCTGCTCTGTGTGTATACACTTATGAATTCCCATTTACAATCTTTCACATCTGTTTTCAGATGTCTCAAACAGCTACTACGAAACTAGCAAAGGGCTGAAATTTTTTTACAAATACCACCAGTATGTGTGGTGCTGTGTGGAATTAGTTTTTGGAGATTTTTCCTACAGAACAACTGGAAATTGATGTTCAGCTTTCAGTATTTGAGTTTAAATCATTCTTCCTTTTCAAACAAAGTATTTCCAGGACTTGGTAATTCATCCAGACAATATAAGCAAAGTATCATGTAGGGTCAGTAAGATTTGGTGGTGGACTAAGGGAGGAGTAACACAGCACAATCTCTCCTTCATGTACAATAAATTGCAGATCACAATTGGTATACAGGTTTGACATAAAACATTTGTATCTCCTTCTGTCTTTATATTCTTAAGTGCCTTTACGTCTTTCTTGCCTTTCCCCTGCACTGTCAGTTCTTGCTGTAGATGTTTGATTTGCAGCAGCAAGCACTGATCTTTGCTGTTAAGGAGTATTAAAAAGAGGCTAAGTGTGAAAAGTTTACTATTTTGAAAATACGCCTGTGGTAAGTACTTGTAAGATGCATGTGATAGGAGTGAAAATGCAGTAAAGACATGCCCTGAGCCATGTGTCAAAAGGACAAGTTTATCTAGGTCTGCCAGGATTTTTTAAAAAGAGAAAATAGTAATGAAAACATGCTTTTTCATCACATCTGCTTGGTAAAAAAGCCTGCTGGAAATAAAAAAAAAAAAAAATGAGGAGGGTTGAAAGTGAATGCTGCTGCCTACTTCCAAAGAAAAATAATGTCTTTTAAATAAAAGATAATTGTTGAGTTTAAAACCATTATGTATGATTCCAAAAGGCAAATAGATTAAATAAGCTTTTAATAAACCCTGTCACTGATGAGACACAGAGCCACAGTCTCCCAGAAAAGTGAAGAGATCAGGTCTGGTCACCAGGGTTAGACCAGTCCAGGGATCACCAGACAAACCTGTGCTCATGAGGGAGGGCCATGGGCAAACCAGGAACTCACATCAGCTGCACAAGTGGGACAAGAGGCGTCTGGGGAGATGCACAGCTGACCTGAGCTGGCACTGTGAATTCCTGAGCCTGAGTGGAAAGTCAGGCTGGCTGGCCTGTGGAAATGCCAACAAACCAGCATTTCTGTGAATTCCTGCATCTGGAATGGACAAAATGGAAACAGAGCTCAAAAAACTGCAGTAGTCAGAGGCTTGTTTCTAAAACAGTTACACAACGAGCTCAGTCTGTTCCTAGTGACTATTAGGTCTGGTGATCTTTGACCGGTGTATATCCAAACAAGAGCAAAAATCTTACCGTATTTCAGTTCTTAATGTCTTTGTGACATTTTGAGATTGTTGGAAATAAAAAGAAGAGCAGTTATGGATTATTAGCCTTTCTATGTTGTAGCAGGAACGAAAGGTTCTGCTAAAAACTTGATGGCTGTGTCTGAACTGATAAATAAAAAGGGCCAGCCACTTTTGCCTTGGTAAGACAACAGTGGCACTACTGTCAAATGACAAATAATGCTACTATTTGTCTCATCGACTGGCATGCCTTTGAGTTGTGTTTGAGTAAATTACTCTGACACAGACAGAAGAAACTCCTCAAACAGACTACACGCAGAGAATTATTCCTGAGTCACTTTGTCCTAAGAGCTGTAGCAAATCTATCTAGGTTTGATTGAAAAAGTTCAAAACTATGCTCAGTTCAAAACTGAGCTAACAATTACACTGTAAGATGGAATGTCTAGTACTGCTTGATCTCAGATACTGGCCCTTGTTTTTGCTGATATGAACATGTAAGAAATGTGTACATTGCCTAATGAATAATAGAAAAATATACTAAAGGTTTAAACATTGTGAGATGTGCTTGGGTGACAGATATTAAGATCATTAACTCACAATAGGGCCATGAAAAACCTAGCAAAACTGAAAATTTTCTCTAAATCACTGAATCCTTCCCAGGAGTACAAAAAAAGAGACACAATTATTAATCCAGGCCAGACCCCCCATATTATAATGCAGATGTCCTCTTAAGACTCCCTGGAAATGAATTTTTCCACTCCTATTTTTCAGAAAGGAGAATGAAGCACAGATCATTAAAGAAGTAAAAAAATGCCATAATCATATTGTTTCAATCTAAATGAAATGAGAAATAATCACTTAAATACCCTGGGGGTCAGGATCTAGGTCTTTTACCTGCTGTCACATAAAAAGTCTCTCAGAATATACTTGAGTTAGATTTTCTTTAGCTCTTAATGAACTGTCTTGATTAGAATAAAGGATCACCTTTCAGGAAGTAGGGAATGTCAAGCAAAATTTTTTCTGTATATTTATTAAGTATACACTCAGATGCTCTTTACATTTTCATTGTTTATATGATTTTTTGTGAGCACAGTGTTAGTAATTTTTAAGGAACTAAGGGAGTAGTTAAAGTTACGATAAATGGGCATTTCAAAAGCCAATTGCATTTTGAATAATTGCTCCAATCCATTTCAGCAAGATTAATTTTTTACATGCTCTGGAAAATGTCTAGCTGTACAGTTACTTTTTTTTACACTTCTAAGTTTGAAAGTACTGGCCCAAGGATGTAGCCCTGAGTTTTCCAGGAGAAAAATTGGCCCTTATTCACAGGCCTAACTATTTATTATCACATATAAGCACATTTTAATAGGTACCTGAATTTATGGAAAATGCTTGTCCAAAAGCTAGAGTAGCCATTATTGATCTTTCTTCCATTTGCTGTTAAAAACACAATTTGTTTCAACTCTTGGAGTCTTTCTGGTTCAGGATTTTTTGTTTCATTTTGGGTTTAATTATCTTCATATTTTTAGCCCAGCTTTGTTCTACACATGCAGCCAGATGGGGCTCCCCAATTAAATTATATTGATACTCTTGCACTTTTGCAAAACAGTCTATTTACCTTGGCAGAGTACAATAGTGGTTTTTGCTTTAAAATTTATTTTAATTTAGTTTGTGTGTGTATATATATATATATATATATATATGTATATATATATATGTAATAAATATATGTTATACATAGATACATACTGCAATGCACTTATATGTAATGCATACATATGTACAGATATACAGTTATTCCAAGCATTTACATGTATATATTTCTTTTCCTGTCAATAAGGAATGACAGTTACAAGGATTAGCATCCTTGCAAACTTTCAGTATTACATTTATACATTTGTCCTGACATTCACGCCATGCTGTTGCTGGGCATCAAAAAAAAAGTTAAAATGTTTGTTGAAAGGCCTTTGTTTCTATTTAAGAAAGAGAAAAATCCTGGAGCTAGACCATTAGAGGTACTTAGTAGTGCTCGCTAAAGGCTCTGAAGAATGCAAGTTTTAACCTTTAAACCTAATGCTGTGAAGTTTAATCTTTCCCTTAATGCCAAGAATTGCATTGTATTCTGGCCTGGAATATTTCTAGAGTTTCTTGAGATTGTTAGCTGGAAGACATGTTCAAACAGAAGACAGGAACCCATATCTGGTTAGTAACATGTTACAGTAAAACACAGAGGTGGAGTCTGCCGCAAGTCCCACTCCTATCAGGTGATAAAACATTTACGCACGGATGCAATGAGGTGTTTCCGGCATTTCCAGTATCACCTGATTTTTCAAGTCCAGTTGGACAAAAATCCCTGGGACAGCTTAGGGTTAGACTGTGTGTTCCTCCCCTCCCACATAGGTCACATGGCTGTGCTTTGTGGTTTGCTCTGTCAGAGTGTGTAATATAAACTTAAATTAATGGTATCTGTTACCTCTCCTCTGTACTGGAGATTCAAAAAGTGCCTGAGGGCAGTGGCACGGCCCTGACTTCCCTCTGTGTCCAATGGTCAAGGGCAGTGGCTTCTGGGCAGTGACACACAATATTTGTGTCCTGGATCAGTTAAATCGGGTCTGTCCAGACCTAACTATGACTGTACTAAATCTGTGAGAGCAATGTGAATTTCCATGTACTTGAGGAAAAAGAACTACAACTTGTAAGTCAGTGCCTGAGGCTAGCAGTCACTTCTTGTGACTTCATTCCTTCCACCAAAATTCTAACTCACGCTCTTTATTCCTTTTCATTTTGTGAGAAACGAGGGTGGAAGTGCTATTTTACAGCAGATTATCAATGTTAGTATTTTGGCTGTAATTGGACAAATCTACAAATTCTCTTGGGTATTGTAAAATAATTACCAAAGGTAGGGCCTGGAGATTTGTAGAGCTCAGTAATCAGTAGTGGATTCTCTTTTAAGGTCTCTTGTGACTTCATGTCTTTAAGAAGCATATTACAGATGCTAAGTTTTTATTAATGATTCCAGGCTTGGAACATTTGAAATAAGTGTAGAATAACAAAATGTTTAATAGAAAATATTCTGCGACCTACTTTCTCAGTCCTCTCTGGTTATGAGCTAGTGAAAATAGGAAATTAAAAAATAACAAGAAAAGACACAGTGATTTAGATTACCCAGCTAAACAAAGTTAAATATTGTTCCTTTTGCTCTACCCAAAAGAATGCTGCATATTGTGTTTGAAATAGTGTCTAAGCATTTATCACTTCATGGTAGGCTGAGTTACACTTAAGGCGTGTCTTTTGTGGCTAGTTCATTGAGGAGGACTCATGGCATGTCAAAACTTTTCTCAGAGAGGTGCCATACCCCCATGGCTTGGGGACTGTAATTCAGTTTATGTCACCTGCCTATATCCTTACCTGTGACAGAGTTCTTCTGCATGTTCATGGTGAGTCAGAGTATGAAAAATCCATTAGAGAAAGCTTTTAGAAGGCCAACACCTTCCTTGCTTCCTAAGATAGCCAGCATAAATACTTCTATAATTTATGTTTCACTTATAGAAACATGATTATCAGAAAAATATATTTATGAAGTAGCAATAATAAATAGCAATAAAACCAGATTTTGGTTCAAGAAAGGGTTCATTATAGGAGCAAATACTCAACTAGATGAAAGGAATATCTGATTTAAGACCTATATACATATAAATGGCACATATATTTTTTTAATTGAAAAACATTAGCTCAAAATTCCTCATTAAATGTCATTGTTTCTGAGTGTTTCATGCACTTTTGGATGAGTTTTGGCTGAAGGTCTATTTGAGCTCATGAATGAAAGAAGGACCACAACAGTGAGGCAGGAGTTATCAGTTAGCAGTCCTTCATTTCCAAGTCCAGAAAATTTATATTTATATTTAGTGTGATTTCTGCCATGAGAAATCTCTGGGGAACTTCTAGATCATACAGATATAACTCTTTTTCATGATCTTTTTTAGTACATTAAAATATTTTCCAGATTACCCCCATCACCACCTCCTGGTATAGCTCTTAGAGAATAGTTTGGAAAAGAAATGCTGCTCAGACATTTTGTGTCAGATGCACTAAACACTGTGTTTTTAGACTATGACTCATACTCCTTCTTCCCCTTTTGGTCTGTGTGTAAGGAAAATAATAAGGTGAAAATTGGAAAATACCATGAGTTTTCTTTTTCCTCTCCACTTCTGTGCGGGACAAACCATTATAATTCTTCCTTTCTTAAACTCTGAATGGTTTGATTATAAATCCATTTTAACAGTTTTTAATTTTGGTTTGGAATTGTGAAATTATATTGGTGAAATTAAAGAAATTGAAGGGGTCAAGGAGACAATCAGGGTCCTGAGCCAGGGAACAAAATCCTGGATTCCATTTCTGTGTCTTTGCTTTCCTAAGGGATCTGAGAGGTGGTCCTGCCTCTAGCTAGTCCCACTGAACAGCAAATACATGCACCTCAGGAAGATAATCAAATAAAGTGGCAAACTTGGAGCCTAAATGTGGTTAGTATAATAATATGACATCCTTTGATGAAAGCTGAAGAGGATGAAAGAATTGTTATAAAGGTGAATTTGTGGGCTGGAAAAAACATTTTTCAAAAGCCTAATTTCTAAATAGACATCTGTTTCTCAATTAATAACTTAACCCTTGAGTTCCTAATTTAAAAAAGTAGGAATATCTTGTGTTTGGACTATGAAAACCTCCGGGTTAAAGTGACAGCAGAAATGTGGTGGCAGCTTGATGGCAGGGAAAGTTTGCTAGGCAAAAATGTAAAAACTTGTAAGTGATTAACCACTGAGGCCATGTCCTGAGAGAGTAACTGAACTATCCATGGTATTCATAAAGAGCACAAGGTGTTTTCCAGGTAGATGAATCTTAACAGAGACAAGTCAATGGATCCAAGGGTAACTAGAAGAAACATAATTACTTTTTGTATGCAGGAGATAATGCAATGTGATCTAATTATCCTATTTATTCCTATTTCACCTTCTCCTAATTCTGCAACAAGGGATGTAGGTGATGCAAAGGAGAGTTGAGCCAAAATGAAAGTTTGGAAATGTTAGACTACATTGCAATTTGTTTTTCTTGAAGAGCAAGAAAATTCTTAGCACACTTTTACCAATAAACTTCCAAGGATGATAAGAAAAAATAAACATAAAAATTTTGAAAGACAGTATATATCTGTCATTGGATTGAATATTACTCTTAATAAATACGACATATTCAATATTTTTCTTTAAATCCATAATGATAAATACAATCACTGAGGTATTTGTTATCTAAAAATTATCCTTTTCCAAGGACTCTCAGTTTATTTAGTTCTGACCAAAACATCCACTTCTCCCACAAACACATTAATAATAAGACAAAAATGATTTTTTTTCTTTCCTTAGAGGTTTATAAAGATATATATATATAGCTATATGAGGAAAACAACCAAGAGCAACCTTTGACTCAGCTGTGCTGTGCATACACCTTTGCTTTTGCTTGTTTTAGAGTAGTCATAGGAAATCAATAGGAATTTAGGGTTCTAAATAGAAGCTAAAAGCCCAGATAATTTCCTGAATCTTGGCCAAAAAGATTAAATGGCTTGTCAAAGATTGGCAGGAGATTCAGCATCTAGATCCAGATTTTCTGATACCTTTCACTTTACTGCACATATAAGGCCATCAGTTTCCAGATGTTTTTTTACTGTGATGCTTGTCACACCTAACAAAACAGAGCTGTGTTTCAGTCCTTTACTGCACTTCACGCAGAGGTGAACTCTGTGCATTTTGGGGCAGGATTTGCTCTGGCACTAGTAGCAGCCTCACTTTTTTATGGTTGCTGTCAAAACAACTTACTCCTATTAATTTTTTGTTCATCCTTAGGAAAAGGCTAACAAAGTCCTAACTGCACATCTCTCAGAAGTGTATGAAAATAATTTAAATAAATTAAAAGTCCTCTCAGAGGGTGAACTTAGGAAAAGGTTACAGAGTGAGAGACAGATCAGTCCCCAGAGATGTTTTTTCAGATAATTTCATGGCAATGGACATCAGTGAAATGCCTGCCAAGGCAAATCAGCTGCAACATTTGAACAATGTCATGTACAGAGAAAGAATATGACTTTCACTAAGGCCACATCACAGCTGGATGCCAGAGTTACTGAATTTGGCAGGATGTTGTCCATGTGATAGCACCTAATTCTGTTACGATTTATTAATTTTAATTTCTATTGCATTCTTTCTCAAAATTCCCATTTCAGGTGGGTCTTTAGATACCCATGTCATGACAGTCCTTGACCGAAAAGCTTAAAATCCAGGCAGGGAAAAGAGACAAGGTTGAGGAAAAAGAGAGGCAAGTTTTAGGCTGTCTCTGCTTCCTTTCACGCCTCTTGTAGCATTCCTGGTCCACATCTCTGGGTTCACCTCTGTAGGGCTTCACCTGCTCCATCAGTAAGACCATGGCCCAGCTGGGATCAGAAATGTACCTCACAATTTTTGTGCTTTTTTATTGTTTGCCTAAAGCACTTGTGACTAACAGAATACCAAATTTAGGTAATTGTAGCCCCATGCAGCTAAAAGGATATATGTGACATGAAAGGAACTGAAACCAGGCTTATCTGGACACTTAACCCCCAAGACTCTGGGTATTCAAAGTGCCCCTCCAGACACACAGGCACTGGGTTTTGAGTGGAAAGGAAAGAAGGGACAGGCTGGTGAATTTTTGAATATTCACAGTAGTTCACAGGTCTATAGATTTTTGTCGAAAGATTTGAAGACACGTTTTTAGCCAAGACAGTATCTCTGAATGATTTGTTTAGATTGTTGACTATTAGTTATTTATGCACTGCAGAGTCATACTCTGAAGTCACAAAATTGTAGTTCTAAGATCTGATTAGACTACTGAAACTTGTAATAAAGAGGAATAATGTTTAAATAATGCATATCATCCTACCTAGTATGAGATCACAGATAAACACTGTTTTTGTCCTGAAATACAAGAAAGTTTTGGTCTTCAGACACTTCTTCAAAAATGTTCTGTCATTAGTCAAATCCTTTTGGACAACCCTGGCTCCCAAATTTCAGATATATGCTCTTAAAGCAGCTTATTTTATTGTAATAGATTCCTCTTTTGCCTAACCTCTAATATTCCTACTACTAGGGACAAGAAGTGATTGAGAAAATCTCAAGATGCGAATTGAAACTATCAGTAGGAGATGGGATTATGTTTAAGTTTGAAGCTGGAATTCTCAAGATAGTCATAATCAACTAGTCTCAGGGATTTAATTTCAGCATGTTCACATTCATCACATCTATAGCTTTAGAAAGTGGTCATGTTTGTGTTCATACTGCCTGATAAAGGACATATTATACTGGTGTGGAGGAATGTGTGTGTTATCTGTCTAATATCAGACAGACTTATTTTTTCTTACTCTTAACTTAGTCCTTAACAAATACTTGTTAATTTAAGTTTAAAAAAAAAAACAAAAACCAAAACAAACAAACAAACAAACCCCCAAACAACCTTAATTTTTGAAACCCACCAAAGTGTAAACAAACATGTAATAGTCTTTCTATTCTCTGATTTCATAGTTACAGTGGAAGTAAAAACACTGAGAGGTAAGACATGCTGGTCTTACCATATACATATAAATATATAAATAAATCTTCCTATATATAAATGGATTTCTAATTTGACCATGAGAAACAACATAATTTCACATTTTTTGTTATAAACTATTTAAAGATCCATTTTCCTAGACATAAAATTTTTTACTCTGTGCAGAAAGTAAAGCAAGCTGCTCATTAATGCTTTAATGAGCTTAATTGTAGTTGTTGACCCACCTGTTTGGTTTAAGAAATGACAGTAGACTTTATTTATTGAGCCTCCACTGGAGTAAGTACAGTGAAATAGGTGACAAAAAGAAATGAAACAACAACAACAACAACAACAACAACAACAACAACAATAATAATAATAATAACTTTTTAAATTATATGATTACTCTCTGCTGAAAAGGCAATATCTGAAGTAGAGTCTTTTTCTGAAAATACTTCTAGTATGTAGATTCTTACGTGTCTTTCTTTGAAAACAAAAGATCTGATATTCAGAGTTGTTTTTTGTGTCAGTGTGAAGTGTTCTCTTTCATCCTCTGAACTGCTGTAATTGCCAGCTGTGTTACTTAGTAGGCCCCAAACATTGTTGAATTTCCATTTATCTTAGTAAATTAGTAATACATTTTCCTATTTTTCATTTTGTTTAGTCTGTTTTGAGTCCTATTGAGGGAAATATTCCATCTCATGGAATTCCACTGGGACCCACACCTGGACTTAAATACTTCACTGGATCATGGTGCTTTCCAGATTTAGGGTCTTTCTGCTCTGCCAGTCAAATATCTTAAGGAAACGCAGAGTGGATTGGAGAAAGGACAGTCAGAAGTGGAAGGGAAGGTGATCTCTCTGCCTATTACAAGCATGTCCAACATATAAGAATGATCATGAGGAGAAAATAATACAAAGGTGTTCTGCTGTGGGTCAATGGGAAGCCTCAATGAAGAACCTGAACAAGACAGCAGCAGCTCAGATCAAGATTTCTGATTAGTTGTGTGTTTGAAAAGACTGTGGCTAGGATACATAAAAATAAAATATTTGGTTTTAACAATAGGAAAAGAAAGAAGCAAAATCATTGTTTTTAACCTCTGTGAGCAGCTTCTTACTTGAGAGACACAGGAATCAATTTCTCTAAGTCATTTCAGTCAATCAGAAAACTCAGAGTTCATTTTATGTTTAAAAAAAAGTCATTGAAACAAAATTATTGTAAGACAGAAGTCTGTAGAAAAGATTTTCATCACATATAGTTATGTGAAGAAAATGCCATGAAATTTTTGTTCAAATATAAAGAAAGAAGTGTTTTTCTTTCAAATGTTCACTGAGTTTTTTGACCTCTTCTGACTGCAGGCTTTCTCCAATAAAAGGAAAGAAAGGGAAAAAAAGGGCCTCCAGGTTCAAACTGATCCATATAGGAAGATCCTATTTTTTTCCATAAAATGGCACAGAAATATCCTAGCATTTATTTCAAACTAATCAGAAAAATACCTAAGATTTAAATCCCACAGGGTCTCCAAAAATGAAAAAAGTTTAAATCCACCTAAAATTTACATTAAATAAAAGCAGAATATTTCAGGATAACATGAAAATTACATTAAAAACTGCATGGAATATGTGTAAATATTTAATTTTTGCAATATCAGATTTTAATTTTTTTCTTGGATATACGAAAATTGTCATGTATAGTGGTATTTTAATATATTTCATACAGTAAATTTACTATCTTAATGGGAAGAAAGATAAAGAAAAACAAATCTTTCATTGCTCGAATCTTTTGCCTAATTTTATTTTTTCATTTGACAGGAATTTTTAAAATGTATATTTTTTTTCTTTTCATAGCACAAGTACACATTTTAGAATTTTTCAAACTCAAGATTTTTTTTTTTATTTCAAGTGAGTTCTTCAGATGATCAAGTAGAGGCTGTGATAATATACCAGTTTAAGTCTCTCATATTTTTATTAGTCTTTCAGAATGTACCAGAAGTACCTCCCAGTGCATGGAACAGACTGCTGCAAAATTTATATTAAACAAGATTTGTGAGTCAAGATTTACATAAATCATAGAGAAGTCACATTTGTTTTCAAATAACACAATGCCCCTGGACTTTCAAAAATTCATCTGTGTTTTCTGAACTGAGGAACAAAGATGAATCTAAAACTGAAAGGAAAACTGAAGAGTTAATTCATCCCAAAATAAATTGTTTAACAGGTTTCATGAAGCTTATGTGAATTGAAATACCTAAAATTTAGTTCCTGGTTCCATGTGCTTATCTGCAGAGCTCATTGCCCCCAGAATGTTCAAGGAAGTGTAACTCCATGACTAAATGGTTGTTTAGTGAAGGAGTTTAATAAGAAGCAACAGCAGATCCATTTCTTGAGGAAGAAATGCATGGTAATTTATGGGATGGTTTAATAACTTTTCAAGTTCACTTTCAATGTTATTTTCGATGCTGTTATTTCATTCTGCTTTGGTTTCAGATCTGTTTTTACAAGTGTACTGGACTCTGAAGCCAGCCCTATTTGAAGTTTTCAACTTTGTTTACTGATTAACAATGCCAGAAGCTGCAGCTGAAATTTTACTCATTTTAATTAGCTTTCTTCAGCCACTGCACAAATGAAGTATGAGTTTATTTAATGCGACAGTGTGTGTACAGAGCCAGAGATTTGACTTGTGATCTTTAATACGTTCCTTGAAGTTGCTTCACTTGGTGATTCATTTACATCAGTAAGTGAAAAGTCATCAATCTCATCTTCATTTGAAAGCCTTGCCATACTTGCTAATGATATGCATGGTTGGTCATCACAATAGAAATGTACCATAATTAAAGATAGAGTAGTAATTTTAGGTTCCTTTTGTAGACGGTATTCCAGTACACTGAAAATATTCAGAATATAATAAATAATATTTAAAAAAAATCAAGACTAGTAAAACACTTAATACTTTATTTATTCTATGAGTGAGTAAGCTGAAGGTCAGAGGAGTTAAAAGATGTAACCAGTTATAGGATCACAACCCTCTAGCCTTGGTTCCAATTGCTTAAAAAAAATGATGCTGCATCATATACCTAAAGAAGAAGAATCATGATAGTGACTCAAGTTACAAGCTGTGTGATTATTACCTATCTCAAAGCTCAGTAAAGGCAATATTTTGTTACAAATATGACATTAACAAATGAAAGGAAGGATACTTGTTGGCTTCATTGGTTGGTTTTGCCTGAGAAATAGAGAGATGAGGAACTGTGTCGGAAAGCTGCAAAGATAGATCCAGCAGAGTGAAAATATTTGCTGCCTTTATAAAATTAACCACGTTATTCAATGTTGAGTGTCTTAGGTATCATTTGTACTCTCATGCCACAGGAAGGAGGGAGGCAAGGAGAAAGGCCAATTCTCCTTCCATGTGGGATAAAATTTACTTCTGATGGACCAAAATTTGCATCCAGTAAGCATGAGTGCCCCTGTCCTTGTGTTCACATCAAAAACAGAGATTCTCCTTTTGGTTTGGAACAAAATAAAAGATTGCCCAAGTGGTGGCTTTGCATCATAGAACAGTTTGGGTTGAAAGGGACCTTTAAAGTTTATCTAGTTGCAACTCCCCTGCTATGGCAGGGACACCTTCCACTAGACCAGGTTGCTCAAAGCCTAATTCAACATGTGTGTCATACACAACTTTTCTGGTAAACAAGTTCCAGTGCTCCACCATCTTCATTGTAAAAAATGTTTTTATGACATCCAGTCTAAATCTACCCTTTTTAACTTTTAGACTCTTGTCACTTGCCTTGCCATTACAGACCCTGGCAAAAAATCTTCACCTTTCTTATCAATTCTGTTTAAATAGCGAAAGCCTGAAATAAGGTGTCCCGGGAGCCTCTTGTTCTTCAGGCTGAACAGTCCCAGCACTGTCAACCTTTCTTCAAAGGAGTGGTTTTCCAGCCCTCTGATACCATTTGTGGCCCTCCTCCTGGACTCCCTCCAACAGGCCCACATCTTTCTCCTACTGAGGACCCTGGAGCTGGAGACAGAATTCCAAATGGGATCTCACAAGAACAGAGGAGGGTGAGAGAATTCCCTCCCTCAGCCTACTGGCCATGCTTCTATTCATGTTTCCATCCATGCAGACACATAGCTAAAGTAGACATTTTCTTTTTGTACCAGATGTTTTGCAAAATTTGTTGCAAATGACAGATGCAGCAAAGGAGACTGGAGGGAAAAACACACTTTCAATCAGTGTAGACCACACATTTTTTTTTTCCCTCAACAGATCTGAGATTTCACTCTTTCAAAAATTATTGTGTTGCAGCTTCACAAAATGAAAACCTTGGGGTTTTTAGAGTGTTTATTTAGGGGGAAGGTACAGGCAGATTCACTCAAAACTCTTGACCATTTTGGGTCTGTCACATGACACTTGAGAGAGTCTGTGTTCACTGATGAATGACCTTGTGGCTGTCCTCAGCCAGCTGGAACCATGCTTTCCCATCCGTGGCATGTATTATAGTGTGCACCACAGCTGTTCTCCATCAGAAGCTAAGTGCAGTCCTTTCAGAAAGCTGTTGGCAATTAATTGTGTCCCTTTTCTGAATTTGTCTCTATTTATGGGTTTTATAGAGAAGAAAAGGCTGCAGCAGAGAGCTAGAAGTAGAGAATCTGGGGAATTTTCTTGATGTTCACAGGTTGCAGATGGATAAACACTTCTGAAAGCAGAGAGAAATAAAGAAATGCAGGACCAAGGTCAAATCATACCCCGGCATTTAATAGAATTTCCAGGCCTGGCTGGCATATTTTCTAACACAGTAATTCAGCTAGGTGTTGTCAATTGTTAAAGTGAGTCCTCAGTATAAATACAGTGAGGTATAGAGATACATACTGGAATTTTTCTTACCCTTCAGTATGCTTTAAAAGTGCTTGGCAGAGTCAGAAAAGTTTTCCGCTTTTAGGTACTGGCTGTATTCTGCTACTTGTACCTATTCTTCCTTAAATTCATGCTGTTGTCACAACTCTGTAATTCCTATTGTCTGCTTTGTTTATGGAATGTAGGAATATATACCTAATTTCCTTTCCAATGTAATAAAGAGGCAATGGTGTTTGCCCAGTGATTGGGGCATGCATCGAATCTGTGGTAAACTGTCCTTCAGGTTCGGAAATTTCTTTTCAGCTGGACTGGGCTCAGCTAGACTCAGCTATTCCCTCCCCTGGGAATACTATTGGACCATTCACTATGGCAGGCTGTGTTTCTTTAATCTTCTCTGCTCAAGCTGGTTTATGTTATGAAAGTAATGAGGTATGCACCAAACAGAAGTTGGGGACTTACCTCTCCTATATTGTTAACCAGTGCCAAAAATAATGAGAAGCTGAATTTTTGCTGCTTATTTCTCTCCATTCACAGAGTGTCCAATTACTCAGTACAGAGTGGGACAGGTTCATTACAAGTATTGAGTCTGAGCAGCCCAAGGGTAGTTTATGTAAAAGTTGTTAAAGCCAAAGTTAAAACCTCTGAACTGAGGATGAACAGGCATCTGAACTCAGCTTACACAGCCCCACATAAGCCATTTATAAGGTTTAAACCTTGTGTGTTCTTCACCTTTGCTACTTCTCAGAGACTGCATGATTAGTTTAGGTGCCAGGAGAAGTTTAATGACTGTAAATACAAGAGAAGAGAGGTTCCTGAAGATTTCCTCTCACTCAGAGTGAATTTAAACACTTTATTTGGTGCTCCATATTCTGTAAATGGCAGAGTGCTTAAATACAACTCATTGCAATTCTGATCCTGGATTCTCTTGTTTATCAAGGCCTAAGAACTCCTGCTGAGACTAATTTAATATAACTCTGATTTTCGTGGTCCAAAGAGGACATCTTTTGGGCTCACTTACTCTCTTGTACTCTGCAAGACAGAAAAAAACCTCTCACAGGCTCCAGCTATGGCTGTTTTAGCCTCGGATAGAACTCTATTGATAAAGTTGAACAATTACAAAGTTTACACAACTGATAGCTCCATTTAAATATGATTTTTTAAAAAATATCATTACCAATGAACTTAAGATATATAACTAAAATATAGTAATGACAGTGTTAAAATCATTCTATGAATAAAAATTTGTCCTAACATGTTAGAGTAGTTCTGGATACATTATCTCAGAACTTCATGCTTTAACTGGAAAAGATACAGATGGTAATTAACAACAATAATTAGTTTAGATGGGGTCCTTCCCTGGGAAACAATAGAAGGAGTTTACTGACGCATTTTCATTTGAACAAGAGTTGAACAAGGGATAAATTTTGATTTTACAGTGCCATAAGAGACACAGAAAAGTTAAATTCAGTGCATCTGTTTACTTTGACCTTATTTTCCAAGACCACAGGGATGTATAAGGAGACTGAATGATAAAATTTTAGAATTTAAAGGAGAGCTCCTTTCACAAAAATCTAGGACAATCTATAGCTGCATAATACCAGAAGGACTAAAAACAAATAATCAATAGAGGATTAAAGAAAATATGTGATAACATATCAAAGTTATGACAAATAGGCAAAAATGGAAAGTAAAGCCAATGAACAGTGGTGGTAATTTATTTAAATATAATGATTATTAAAAGGAATGAAAGACACTAGTAACTTCCATCCACAGTATGGAAAATTCTGTGCTTTTCTGAAGATTGTTTGGCTATGCAGTCTACCTGACCAATTCATCTATGTTAACATTACCTCACTGAGCGTTTAACTGGTATCTGATTAGGAAAAAAATAGGAAATTATTATGTTTTTTAGGATTTCCTACTATATCCCTACAATCCTCCGTAGTTGTAGATATTGTATACAGCAATGGACAAATATAGATCAAGATCCTGCAATAATTCAATGTGGAACTATCATGTCATTTCAGCTTGTGAAATCAAGGAGGGAGGAAGGTCTCCTCGAAAGCCCTAAAGCCTTCTTCCCCTTCTTTCCAAATCCTTGGATGAATTCAGTCTATGCAATGTTCCACAGTTACTGATGAACAAAGGTTTCTTTTCCATTGAAATGCAGAGCTGGAAAGAGTCTAAAGAGACATTTAATCTTTTCATCCCCTTCTCCCAACCCTGGCAATGAGACAACATCCTCTATATGCACACCATGCTTATCTGTTCCTAAAAATCTCCAGTGGCAGATTCAAAAAGGATCACTGGCTTACCAGTTCCAGTATTTAACTGTCTTTACAGTAAAAAGGATTTTCTTAATATTTGATCTATATCTTAGCTACAAATTAAGCTGATTACTCCATCAATACCAAGAGCAAGCAACAACTATCCTATTTTACAGTCATCTTTTACATATAGGCTGACCTGAGCAGGAATTAATTGAGAGAAGTCCCTTGGTCTGGTTTATACAGACAACAGATCAGATGATCATAACAGTCCCTTCTGGATTTATAAGTGTGTGAATCAAATAAGTCTTCTGAGCAAAAACATCAAGTCATTCTGCTTTTTTTTTGGAGACAAACACTGTAGTGTTTCATTTGACAGAAATATCCCATTCTTTTCTGCACTCACACATTCTGGGAACATTCCCATTATATTTGCAGAAAATTGCAAATTTGTTTTCAGTATGAATGACAAGTAATAAAATTAAACTATATTTTACTAGGTCACACATGGAAGCTGGAGTTTGTTTATTACCAGTTTCTCTGTTTTTCCCTTTCTTAGAAGATGGCTCATTATTTCCTACAAGATCGGTTATTTGAAATCTATAGAGTTGGCTGTAAGTGTGTGCTGTTTACCATTCCACACATCAGTCCCTTTCCTCCCTTCCCAAATATATAACTACATTTTTTATAGATGTTTTGGTACATTTTAAAAGGCATGTTGGTTTCTTTTTCAGAGACTCTTGGAAGCAAAGTGGGACACTTTGATATTCATTTGTACACCATACCCAGAATTACTAAAGTTTTGCTGTAGAGGTGTTTTTCTTTGTTTTGGTTTTTTTTTGTTGTTGTTGTTGTTGTTTTGTTTGTTGTTGTTGTTGTTTTTCTGCTTTGTTTTCTCAGCTCTAGAAACAAATGAGAAGATTGGAGACTGTAAACTTCTGCAATTAACTCTTTTCTGGGGATCCTGTGAAAAAGTGAAAAATTCAGGGGACCACTTAGGGGACTTACCCCCTTGTCTTTGTTTGTTTTCTGGATAATCTGGATATTGTCTTAAGTCAGAAATACTGCAGCCACTAGGACAGCTTGGAGTATCTGTAAGCATGAGACAAACACACAGCTTCCTCTCTGAGATGTGCGGACTTATCATAGTCCCACAAGGACTGTGATGCAGAGGTTGTACTCTAAATGATCTGCTGCTTTTTCTTGGATGTCCAGGTTGGCAGTGAAATACTTTCATTTTCCAGGTGAAGACCATAAACAGACCTGGTCAGGACTCAGATAATTCACCAGCCCAAACATTAACCTTGTTTGCAATGGGTCATCTGTCACAAACAGGGAGTTATCCTAATATAGCATGCTCAGTTTAAGCTTTTTATCCTTCCTATTCTGTCCCAACAGAAAATCTAAGATTTTCTTCGATTATGCATTTCTAATGACAATAGGTAGTAACTATTAAATTTATATTTTTTTTGTTTTCTATGTAAATACACAAGTTTTTTAAATAATCTAAAATTATTGCTCTGACTTCTGTACCTGTAAAATATATCTGTCCTTATTTCTAAGTAGAAAACATTTTCCTTCAAATTTCTACTTATTTTTCTTTCTTTTCAGAACATTATTTTTATTGGGTTTTTTATTTCTTTCCACACTCTGCTTTTCTTTATGCCCAAGGACTTTCCTGTGATAGGAGTAGTTTTAGGGAAGTGCTGAAGAAGAAATAGGATAAAACTATCTTGGATTCATTCTGTAGTTTTGGACTCCATTTAGAGAAAATAAGATATACATTTCAGTTGCTGGTGTTAAACAGCAGTGTTATAAACTCTAATGAAGTGGAAGTGAATTATGTTCTCAATGTTCTAAGAGGGAAACCTGAATTCCCATATCTGTATAAACAATAAAATGTCAGGAAAATAGACCAACAAAGTATCTGTTCCATCTTCAGTGTTTTTGTATTACATGTTTCATAAAGCACAGCTATGGAGAAAATTAAGAAAATCAAATAAACCAGTAATTTACAGTATATGATGAGCTACTGTCCTTTTCTCCTTCCAAAATGTCTATTTTAAATCCTTGCCTGAATGAAAGAAAAATGTGGCAAGGAATACATATATTCTCATGGACACAGCTGAATATTTGGGTGGTTTTATTTTTGTCTTCACTATTTCCTTTTGTTGCTGAATGTTTCAAATGATTAGGAGGTAAAAGGTTATTGCAGGAGTTGCAAGTGCCTCCAATTCGATTGAAAACCCATGTACCAGACAGAGTAGGTTGCTCCTCTAGAGTTATTGTGGAAACCAAAACATTTTTCCCCTTCAAGGAAAAATAATTATGAGCTGCAAAAAAAATGATTAATTGTATTTTAACATAACTTCACCTTGAGGTGAATTTTTAAGCTTCTAGAGCAATACAGATTTCAATAAATAAATTTGCTGGCAGCCATAGAAATGAGGTCATTTGAACTACCAGTAAACAGTATTGTTCCTAAGCTCAATGAGTTTTCTATTATTTATTAAGAGCCAATGATAAAAACTCCTTGTGGGGGAAACTTATAACACAGTATATTAAAGATAAAGCCTTTTATAAGGTAACAGAGATTTTAGGGTTTTGGATGGTTTCTTTTTTCATATTCCAGGAAATTTTTATTTTTCCATGCTATTAAAGAGCCAGATAATTTGCTGAAGGATTTTCTGTGAATAAGTCTAAAACAATAGTCTTGATTTTGTCTGACAAAAGTGAAATCCCTTAGTTCTATGCCCTGTTTCAGTCTCTTTTCAGTATTTCACTGATTTTTAACATTTCCATTATTTCTAACTTTTATAGACTAGTCCTCTAATAACGTCACATAGTGTCTCAACCCCCATGGACTGTCTAGATCAAGGTGTTTTTTAAACATAGATCTCCAAGAACAGATAGGATTGTATTATGTTGGAAGAAGTCCATTCTTCTTTTCAAACCTTAGGTCTCTGTTTTGAATTATGCTTTCCATGAATTTTCTGCATTTCAGCTGCAGAATCTGAGAAATATTCCTTGTTTTAAACTCCCAAAATATAAATAAAAGAATTTTTGATGCTAAAAGTTTGCATAAAGAGATATGTACAGCACATTAAAAGATGACATGATACTTTCCTACAAAATAATTCCAATCAAAAATTATTTTTTTAGCTGTAGGTGAATATTTCAGTGTCAGCTCCCTGAAAAACAGGATAATGGGATCTTTATCAACAGAAATCCTATAAAACAAAGCTATTTAATTTTTAAAGAGAAAATGTGTTCTGACACTTAGGTCTATACATCACTGGCCTTCCTGTGTGTGGATAATATTTCAATATAATGTCTAATTTTGCATGAGATTTGGTGCTTTAGAACCTTAAAAGATTTGAAGGACTTTGATTATATGTTAGGAAAAAGTGAAAAGACTACAACTCTACTCCAATAGTTCTTACTTTTAAACTAAAAGAAAAGCTGGTCACCTTCCAGTTAGGAGCAGCTGAGACCCATCAAACAACTGAAAACAATTTGTTCAGAGCTGGAGCTGTCATAGTCTATTAATGTAAAAAACAAATGAAGTGCTGCTTCTGACTTCAGCTCACCACTTCATACCAGCTCTCTCCCATTTCACTTGACAGTTGTGGACACTGAAATAATACAAAACATAACCCAATCAACAGACTGTGAAGAATATGAAAGCTAAAGACAGATGTTCAAGAGCTATCATCACTTTTCAGCTTTAATTATATTGACATGGAACAAACAAGTGATTAATCAACTATTTTATAGTGTAATAAGCCTTATTCTACCTGTTAACCTGATGCCTCTTTGGGTGCCATATCCCAGGTATATGAGAAACCATGAAGTGTTCTGCATGTACACAGTCAAAGAAACTAATTGTGTACTGAAACAGTATTGAAATGCTCCTGGTTTTCAAGATGAATATCACATTCCAGAGTGCTTTTTTGGGCTTTCTTCCTACACAGCTATATCTTATAACTTTGAAGCCCTACTTATGTCATTCATTCTAAGTCATACAGCAAAACAAAATGGATGAATATTTGTGTATTATTTACTTTGGGTTTCAGTTTTATTGGCAATAATTGCCAATTACCCAACATGTTTTATGACAATCCATTATTCTCTGGGCCAGTTCATAAAGATAAAAGAGAAGATACAGCATTACTACACAGAGGAGGACTTAGATGCTAGCATTTTTTTATTGAAACTTCTTGCAATATCTTGAATTCAAGGATCTATTTTATCTTTAATGCTGGAAAAGGCTTTTTGACACTTACAAAATCCAGTTTCATAATTTCACTGTGATTTCTAAAGGCAATTTTTTCCCTATGATATCCAGTTCATAGCTGAAGAATTCACAGAAGAAATACAGAAGTCTTTTTCTTTGAAAATTGCTCTTTCAGCTACATCCATACCCTGATGATCTGTTTTAAAGTCCAGTGAAAAGAAGAGTGGGATTTCAAGGGCGTTGTTGATTTCCAAGTATCTCTTAAGACTAAAGACCCTCCAAATAAATCTTCCAGGGAATCCTAAGAAAAGGAGCATGCTAAGTGCTGGAGAAGAATTTTTAATGGTCCTCATTAGCTCAATGAAAAAAAATCTCTGCTGATCCAACCTGTCAGTTGAACTAAGTTTCACTGTGAAATTAAAAGCACAAAACAGGCTCCAAATCAAGGTATTGTCTCTGTGTTCATTGTTGCCCATACTGTACTCTTTGCTTGCAGGCATTGCTGCCTCAGGAAGTGAAGGTGGGTAAAAACCCTTTTTTTTCCTCTATCCCCCAAAAAACAACCCAGAAAGCCACAGCAAAAACATAAATGAACAAAAACTGTTCCAGACTGATGGATTGCTTTGATTTCACAGAATTTCTCTTTACAATCCTGGTGAGTCCAGTTTTTCTCCTCCTGGTATCCCATTACTCAAGTAGAGGGGATGTCCCTATGGGAGATAAAGAACAGAAAGCTGGATTTGATGATCTTGGAGGTCTTTTCCAACTTTAATGATTCTAATGATTTAATGATTCTAGTAATCCCTTCCATATTTATTCAGTTCTCTCACAGCCTTTGGCATGCACTGTGGTCAGATCAAGACAGAGTAATTTCAGAGTTTTATGTTTGCTCTATTAGTAGCTTACTATGAAATGCAAGCAATGGAGAGATGCACATAGATGGCAGATTTACACTAACTTTTAATGTTTGTAGACTTAGATGACTTTTATGATAATGCTCCTCTGTTTGGTTTCGGGGCTTTTGTGTATTGAATATTTAATGAAGTTTTAATTGTTGTTGGTTGTTCTGATTAGAGTTAATCCATGTGGCACCTACAGTGCGCTGGCAGGGGGCGCCTCATAAATGAAAATGGTCATTATTTCTTACTGTAAAATACTGAATCACTTACATTCAGGGAAATGGACTGAAATTTTACAGATGGGTTTTTTTATGAGTTCAGCAGAAAAAAATTCATACATTTAGCTTGTTAGGCAACACTGCAAAGTAACTCTCCTTCATCGCATGTCTTTTTCCCAATAGAATAGACCCCATCTGGAGAAATTACAGTTTATGGAGATGGGAGACAGTTACAAAGGTACTATTTGTCCTCCACTAAGTGAAGTTACAGGTAATTTTATGGCATATCAACTCCTTGATCATGGGGACAGCAATAAAGTCGTTCTTATTTTGTGGCCTTTGGCTGCCATACAAAATCCATAGGAATTGCTGCTACCTTTCAGAGCACCTTCAGCATCTTCAAACCTGGGTATGAAGAGCATGGTGTATAGACATGCTGAATCCACTGTATCATGTATAGGTCTCTCTGACTTCACCAATTTTCCCATCTGTCCCTTAACTTAAATATACTTCCTAAGAGCAAAATTTTTATTGCTTTGGCCTACAAAAGTTTGGCCTCCTATAGAGATAATTGTATTTCAGAGTCATTATATGACAGTGCATGTATCTGCTTATCTGGTTTCATTGTTTAGTAATATGACAACAAGACCATTCAAGATTCTGGCAAATGACCTCTCCCTAACTTCTGCCAAATGTTTTTAATATTCAGACAATGCTCAATTTCTGAACCAATGTTAAATTTCATGTTCCTAATAAACATTTTCCTCAACAAGAAAATCTCTACTGGAAACCATCTTCTCGGAGTGCTCTTACTGCTACTGTGAAATGCTAGACTAAAAAAGCTGTAAATCAACACCCTGTCCTCAGCCTCAGACCAGCTGTTAGAGGAATTAGTCAGCACACACTTATTTAATTTGTTCTACTCTTGTGCCTTGAGGCTGACCTTCAGCAAATGCAGCCTATGAGGAGCAGGATTTGATAAATTCCTAGTGGCCTGAAATTCTTTGCCTCAAGACTAAATGGGCTGAGAATGTCACTGTCTGGCCAACATACAGCCATCCCTGATGTGAAAGGAAGAAAGATGGGTGAAAAGCTTAGGGTTGAGGAGATCATCAGCTTTTAGATTATAAGAGATTGTCTGAAGTTGAACATTTCTGATATACCTCATCACTTGACCGTTTCATCAAGGAGACACAAGAAAATATTTTTATGCTACTCAATGTCCTCATAGCTGGGTCACTCTTTCAGAAAGTTTTGGAGATTCATTCTGAAGCGCTTGTTACACCTAAACCACATTGATGAGATCCTTAATTCATTTAGATATGACCTTGCAATAAATGTCTTACATTTTAGGTTAACCAGCCTTCATCTGAAAGGAATTATTGCCAAACTTGTGTCTGAAATGGTCTAAAATCTTGAAAATTGCTATAAATATGAGATTTCCCATCCACCATCTGGAAGACCCAAATCCATATTTAGTATAAAATGTCATAGTGACATTGAATTCTACTCCATCCTCTAAAGCTCAGTCATAATTTTAAAAACCTATTCCTAACACACAGCAACAGCTCTTACTTTAATTTCCTTTCTCCTTCTGCCCCCTCTTTTTCTCCTTTAATATAAGCTATTACATCAACATACTCTAATCCAAATCTGCTTTCCTGATATGTAGCAAAACAAAGAATATCACAGATTGTTGCATTTCTGCATTCATTATCAGAAGTGTGTGAAACAGGCAGATCATAAAGCTGGCTTTACATTGTTGATATTATTCTGATATTGTAATTTGCATTGAACTAAAATAATTTTTTTCATTGGTCTCTATGGTCAAAATTAAAGCAATAATTTAGCTATGTAGTTTTTTAGTTTGTTTTTATTTTGAATAAAACTTAAATGTATTCCCAAAGATCTTTTTAAATGGTAGGAGTAGAAAACTCATAAAAAATAAAAATGCTGTTAAATAAGTCATAAATTTTAAAGTGATATGTGAGTGTAATAACTCAAATGGAAAGTTGGAGAAAATAATAATGCTATAGTATTATTATTGTATTGCTGGCAATGCAAAGGCTACAAAATGCAAAAAAGGGAGTTTAAGAATCTCAAAACACTGTAATGTATCTGCTGAAATACAATTGAATTTTTGAGAGGTAGGTATAGAGAGCTTACAATCACCAGGACTTAGAGGAAAGCAAAACTTCTTCAATTGTTTAATTGTTCTGGGTTTTTTGATGTCTTGTGAAGGATATTTTTCTTTAATTATATGGAGCACTTTTCTTCTATCAAATAGAAAACAAACCTTGAAACAGGAATTTTTGAACCTTGCCTTTATAAACTGAAGCTGTTAGAGTCTGGTTCTTGCTATTTACTTCAGAGCTAAATGCAGTAGATGTAAATGTAATGGTACAAAACCTTTGAAAGTAATTAAATCACATAGTAAGATTAGTTCAACCCTTAAGATAAAAGGATTGAGGCTGCTTTCATGACAAAGAGCTGTGCATTTATAAAACCATAAAATCACTTGCTTAAATCATTAGTGTATTTAGCTGTTTCAGTGATAGATATTGGAATACATGACATCAGTCACCTCTTAGGACTTTGCATACACAACATCTGCTCTGTTCTCCTGTTCCAACAATTTCAGTTTCAAAGCAAAAATCCTAAAGATTTGTGAACAAAGAATAATTTTCTTTTTGTGCTATTTTTGCTCCTTTATGGTAATGCTTGATAAGGTTGTAGGGTTTAGTATTTTTGTCAGTCAATCTCTTATTATTCATGTTTCATACAAAAAGATTCAGAACTTAAATATACTTCAGTCTAATATTTGTAAGTATTCATCATCTGATAGTTGGGAGCAGTTTGGGAGAGGCATGAGAAAAATAGATGTTTCTAGTCCCTCAAGTAATACAGCATTGTGATTATGATTGCTATTAAAATAAAGAAGACTGGTTGTTCATAGGCTTTGGCATTGTTAAAATGAAGGATGACAAAGAAAGAACGTGAGAAAAAATTGTCTAAAGACTCCTAGAACATGTGAATAGTATAATCTCATTTGCAGAGAATGAACATTATATTAAAATTGACTGTGTATATTTAAATTTCAAACCATTGGGCTCTTTCTCAGAGAGAGGAAAAGAAAAAAAGACAGTGTAAGTGAGTTGAGGAGAGAGAATCTGGATTTATTTCTCTTCTATCTTTTATAGGAAGTAGTTAAATGCAAGTGCACTGCCCGTTTGCACCATGTAGGATTTGATAGGCAAGCTGGCATGGGAGAAGGAGAAAAGGAAGAAAGAAAGAAAGAAAAATTATATAAAATGCTTTGAAGTGGGGGAATCCAAGATAGAGGACTAAACTTTAGTTTAGTCCAGTGTCTATAAAATTCAGGTGTGGAAACTCACATGCTTAGTCTTAATGTAGACAAAACATCTGGATGTTTTTGGAACCCTTAGTCACTGCTGGGAAAACAACAGTCGCAGATTTTCCTAATAGTCCAGTCCTCAGATGTGTCAATAGGACTCAAGGCATCAATATATATATAGTAAGTTTCAAAGAAGCCAAGATATTGCCATCAAATCACTCTATATAAAAACTGTGATTTTCTTTCTTTCTTTACAATAGGTCTGCATTGGACACTAAGTAACTTCAATATAAAAGTTCGATATTTGTCCCACTATAAAGGTTTATCTGAAATTTTTGACAGGACTAAGGGGAACTATTAAGTTATTTTCTCAAGTTTCATCTCATTGAGTGGTAGAAAAAACCTGACTCCATCAAAAAGAAAAATATTCCCCGGAAAAATTGCATTCTGAGTATGTCCCCAATGCTACATGTAAAATTGTTTCTTTCATGCAAAGGTACAAAAACAACACTTTAAACATTTGTCCAAAAATAACCACTTAGAATCATCACATCATAGAATGATTTGGATTGGAAGAGACCTTAAAGATCACCCAGTTCCAGCCCCTCCTGCCATAGGCACAGAAACCTCCCACGAGACCAGGCTGCTCCAAGTTCTTTCCAACTTGACCATGAACACTGTCAGGAATGGGATTCTCTGAGCAACCTGTTCCAGTGCCTCACCACCTTCACAGTAAAGAACTTCTTCCATATATCCAATGTGATTTCCACTTCTTTTGGTCTGAAGCCATACTCCTTGTCCTATCACTACAGTTCCTGAAGATGAGTCCTACTCCATCTTCCTGCAGCCCCCTTCAGATATTGGAAGGCTGCTATGAGGTCCCAACACAACCTTCTCTTCTCTGGGCTGAACAATCACAACTCTCTCAGCCTGTCTTCACAGCGGAGGTGCTCCTGTCCCCTCGCCAACTCCATGGCATCCTCTGGAATTGCTCCATGACCTTCTTAGGTAAGGGGACCCAGATCTGAATGCAGCACTCCAGATGGGGTCTCGTGAAAGCAGAGCAGAAGGGGAGAATCACTGTAAAATTATGATTGGGAAAGGAGGGACAAGGAGCTAACAGTGAGACTCAAGACACTGGAGCTGAGATGCCTTCAAGCCACTCCTTCACCTTCTAGATCCTTGCTTGGTTGTAGTAGCTTGTCATCAGGAAGGAACAATTCTGCAGAGCATAATTTCCCTTGAACTTAGCTCCTATTGAAAGGGCACAGTGAACATTTGAACACTGGCCTGTGAAATTAATAACAGCCTGATGTCCAAGCAGCACCTTGTTCTGGCATAGCCTGACTCCAGACAACATCCTGAGCTCTGGTCAGTGTCCTGGCTTGGGCTTAGAAAACAGATTAAATCCCACCTGTGTCTGTGGTTTACTGTGTGACTTTGGACAAATCTCCCCTTGCTAGGTCTGTTTCCTCATACCTAAAATATGTTTGGAGACACCATGAGTTCCCTGGGGAAAACTGTTCTGCCACAAAGAGCTGAGATCAGTTGTGCCAATGCTCAGGCTGTAAGTGGCAAGTACACTGCTGACCTTGCTAAGGGAAGGTCTCTTTCCCTCATAAAAAACCAAGGCTGTATCTTGATACAGGTTAGCACCTGGCCAGAGTCTTATAAATCACGTGTTAATGTATTAATTTCTGAGGGTCCAGCCTTTGGAGAGAAGTGGCTAAAATTAATTAGCAAAACTTCTCTTTAGAGGTTTTTTTGTAAAGCAAAAGGTTTAATAAAGAAAAATATCAAAATAACAAATGCTACAGAAAACAAAAGATAAGCCACGCACAGGTGTCCGAGAAAACCTTCTAACACCTTGCTAAAACATTCAAAAAAATCCCTTTATTTTCTTTGGGCTCCTTCCTAAATACTGAATGTTTTAAGAAGGACTATTTGGCTTGCTGCCAGCAAGATCACCAAGAGGGTTTGAGTTACACTCTCAGAGCCCTATCCATGCTCTTGTGCTGGTGCTGAGCCAATTACTGTGAGAAAATCACAGAACTTTCTAGTTACACTTCCTAAAATGTCTAACGGTAAACTGAAACTCTTTCCTTATTTGGAAACCCCTGCTGAGGGTGTGGGGAATGCATTCCTACAGTATCTAATCCATGCCAGGCAGAAGTAGCAGGTCTTTTGTAGACCAAGCAGGCAGTGAGGTTGGAGTAAAGCAGCTGGCCACATTAGAGAGGCAGGACTATAGAACTTCCTGAAATGCAGTTGCAACAGTTTCTGCTACTGTTAGCATCTGTGAATGCTTTTCATAGGGATTATATGCATTCAAGTAGTAAAGATCAAGACTTCCACCACACTGTTAGTCTGAACCAGTCTCAGAGTTCTGTTCTTATTTCAGTAAGGAATTATCAACTTTTCAAATTGTTCATAATGAAGAAAAGAACTTTTAAAAAAGGACGCAACATGAATAAATTAATTTTTCCTCCAAATTCCTTCTCTATTTTGAGGGAATTTGGAATTTGATATCCTAGAGGTTTTTAGAATACTAGAAGACATTGACAAAACTGAAAAAAAAAATAGACTCAGACTTGAATAAGACTTCCCCTCATCCCAGCACACTATTGATATCTTGCCACCCATCTACCTTTGAAGATTGGAGGCCCTTCCCATATGAATATAAAATGAGAACACCGATCTCCTGCTAATATTTCTCACAAAACTCAAGCTCTTCTTGGGGGCTGGATAAATAATAGAGCCTGATTATTCTAATAAACATCAAATAAGGTATTTAGGATAAAGACTTTGAATTAATTAATCTTTAAGACAAATACAGATCTTCTGTAAAAGCCAGCCAGGATTGCATTTATTAGCAAGTATACATTCAGCTGTGTTCACTGAGAATGGTCACACTCCAAAATGAGAGTTGAGAGGAAGTATAGAATATATTTTCTACTTAAACTCATCATGGCCAAAGAGATGGGTGCAAAAAGCAAAGGCAGCAGAGTAACTACACAATGCCAGCCTTTATGAGAACATCTCTTGAAGAGACTGAGGAAACCTGCCAGAGAGCTACAGAAGTTTTGATGAAGGGAAGCACTCAGATAAGGACATTAAATCCAGGCTGATACCAGCATATGGAAGTTGAAGTCTTTTCTCATTATCTTGGCTGATTTTCTGCCAGGAGACACATCTGTTGGACTTCTGCAGGAGCCCTATGGGAATATAAACTTAGGCAGTCAGACCAGCCTGCTAAGTCATATTTATGTAACATTTTTAGGTAATTTCTCACATCAAAGGAAGCACTGGCTCAGAAACACACTTGGGGCTCATGGAGGGTGGGGAAAAATCTTGTGGGAGGCATGTTTGCCATCTGATGGGAAATTACACGGACACCAGTGGAGAATTCTCCCCCCAAAAAATGAGAATTGACTACTCCTCAGGATTACTTAGCAAGTTGCTCACATTACTTATTTAGAATGATAATTTCCCTGAGCTGTCAAAATCCCAGATTTAAGACGTATGATTGAACTGCTGTTAGCAGCAATAATAGTTATGGTAAACTAATGGCAGTTTCATGCAAATTCTTTAAACTTTATACATTGTAAAGTTTTAAAAGCTCAGGGCTTTTGTCATTTCAAGCCAATGCTTCCACATTTTTGTCATGTTTTTGGACTTAAATTCTTTTTTTTTCAGAGTTTGAATACCCCTGGAGGGTTTCCTCTTTATACAGATAGGGGAAGGAACATAGTGTGATGACACAATGAATTATAGCCTTGTTTCTTACCTATTCACCCAGTTTCAGATATTTGGCTTGTTAAACTCCTGCTTTCCACTCACATGTGCAGAACTCTCCAGGGCAACACCTCTAATATGTCTTGATGCATTGCATATGTCAAGGTGGGTTTTGTGTGTTTTTCTAAAGATTGATCCTGATTTTAATGAAAAATGAAGAAGAATATTGTGCTGTGAAAAGTTGGCTTTATGTTAGCATTTCAGTTATCTTCATATTAGTTGAGAAACAGAAATATGACTTCAGCTAAGTCCATTTTATCTCATGGACAAATATCTCATGGAGGAGTATGCATTTCACAAGGAGCTGCATTCAGATGACTTGTCCAGTTTAATACTGAAATTTTAAAACAAAGCAAAACATAACCACCACACCCCCAAGAAATGACTTCTTTAAAGAACTCAGGATTTGTCCAGTTGCTGTAAAGACAAAAAACCCCCAAAAAAACCCAATCTGGCAAAACCCCCAAAACTTCCATGTAATTGTCATCTGCAGTAGTTTAGAACTTATGAAGCTTCTGTAAATTATTAATTAGCAGTATACTCTCATCTGAAACGGCTGAATAACAATATCTCCTGGAGGAATATTCAATTGTTCTCACTGAATTTTATATCTGGAGTTTCTTTCTAAAGTCCAAATCTAATAAATGACCAGAGGCTGCTGGTAACCTCTGCTGCTGAATATCCCAGATAGCTTTTTATGTCAATAAAACCCAGGCATAGTTTGGTGTGCATCAAAGTGTTTTGACGGATCAAGTGAGAGAACTATGTCATCCTTTCCTGATAAAACTCCAGATACTGAATATTCAGTAGCTTCCAACCAATAATGCATAGCAAAATATAAGAACAGGAATTGTCATACAGTAATTTGACATTTCTGACACAAATGAATGCCTTGAGTATACAAATACTCCTTCAACTTTTTCTCAAGGAACTAGTTTATACATCTTGAAAATTTATATGCCTGTGTCCAACTTGTGAATAATTAATTGGTACATCCTGCACAGCAGAGAGCTTTTTCTCTACACTTTTTTTCCTTTGCATGTATATACACATGACATCTTATTATTAAGTATGTTGGGAGCACTTATCTTCATGGAGGAAAGGTAGTGAATTTTTCCAAGTTGCAATGATAAGCTAAAAGTAAACCCTGCAAGGTAAAATCTACTTAAAATGTGGGAATTGGGGAAAATATGTCCCCCAAGCATAGCAAACATGCTATCAAAGTGAGTTAGCTACCAATTAACTTCTACATTTTGCACAAGGGGCATTAAATTCTAGGGTAAAAATAAAGCCAAATGATGTATGCCTGCTCTCTGTGAACAGCAGATCACACAAAATGAGTTCCAGATGAGGTGGTTTCCATTGTGTTTTTCAGCATTCAACTGCCTTTCTAGAAAATATTTGCTTTTCTGTTAAAAATGTATTCTTTTCCTATGTAAAAAATCCTAATACTAGGCCTATAGAAAAAGAGAAACTATAGCTCTAATGCAGTAAATTAAAATGTGAGATTCTAGACAGGTTGAGACACTATGATCCAGAAGCCAATTTTGACCAAACTAATCAATGGATAATCTCTCCATAAATTCAGTTGTGCCTAAACTCTACCAGCTGGAAACAGAGAAGCAAAACATCCTACCAGAGACAAAAAACTAAATTCTCAGTTTCTGTGGCCTGGATAATGTCATCTCCACATGGGAAAATATTTTAGCTAGTCTCTGTATTTCACCTCACAGTCACCAGGAGCATGTATTTCAGAAAAAAACAAAACAAAACAAAACAAAATGAACGAACAAACAAAAAATCACACAAACCACCGCCCAAAAACATATGGAGTTCCCAAAATAATACTTTGGCAGAATTACGTCCTTGGAAAATGTTATATCTTAAATCCAAATATGAAATAGTTGACTTCTGTCTTATAATTTCTAATGTGCTACCTTATACAAGCTTCTTTCTTCTTTTTTTTTTTTTTTTCTTTTTTTTTTTTTTTTTTTTTTTTTTGTGTAGCATAAATTTCTCTGGGTTTATAAGCATCTAAACTTGTTGCAATTGTATATAATTATTTTCTTTGAAATGGGTGACTGATTTCACAGAACCACCGTATAAGGAATGGATGAGGCTGGAAGGGACCATGGGAGGTCATCTAGTCCCTCGTCAAGCATGGTTTTCCCCAAGAGCACATTGTTCAGGATTGTATCCGGACAACTTTTGACTATCTCCAAGGAAGGAGGCACCAAAACCGCTTTTGACTTTCCCAACTAACTGCATTACTTCAAACTCCTACTTTACCAATTGTAAATGTGTTTGACTTCACTGGACTTTTGTCCCTGTTTCTGAGATTATCAGAAAATATTTTAAGGGCCCTCCATTAGAGCATCACTGCATGGCTCTTGTGCCTTCAAGAGATAGGTCTTCTAACCTGTTCTGTAAAACGGAAATACTTCCAAATACTTCAGTATTCCAAACTGAATACTTCCAAATTTTTTGGGCATCTTCTCCTTTCAAATTTTTTTCTGTTTTTTTTGTCAACTTCATACCTTAGCTTTCAAAGTAACATTTGCGAGAGGCTTCCAAGTATTTAATTTTGTCTTATGAAGATATCCAGGTAGATACAATGCTGTAGAATTCGATTTTCATTATCAATAACAATTAGTTCTATACCTACACAAGATACCTGCACAGTAACACTTGTATTCAAAATTTTCAGGATTATACCCAACCTTCAGTTCATATGTCATCACCACTTATACACTGTCATGCACGTGTATCCATATATATATATATATATATACATATATATACACACACACACATGCATATATACACACACAGAGTAAAGCAGCAGAAAAATCAGGAAGAAGAAAATATTGAAAATATTCTTGTAAATATGATGGGAAGGTCAATACTGCCTCTTTATCTTGGTTTTTTATGACTTCTAGGAACCACAATACCCTCATTTCATGACTGCAGTGCCAGTTGACAGGGCAGTCTTTTCTCACCCTGGGATACCCCCACCAGGGGACACGCCATAAGACTCTCCTAGTTCAGAAGAAATATGAACAGTCCATGTGAGTGTTCCAAGGAGGAAGAACCTTGAGGAAAAATCTAAAGATTAAATCAATGAAAACCAATTCCTGGAATGCAACTATATAAATATTCCAAGGTGCACTTAAACATGCATGTAACCCTGAGGTATACACCTAATTTCATCCATAACGAAAAAATATTTGGCTAAATACTTCACCTGAAAGCCGTCTTTCAGTTCCATGGACTTCCACAGGGATGAGATTACTGCAGACTTGAATGTGCTTTTGTTTTGAAAACCTGTAGGAAAAAGTTTTTGAGATTGCAGCAAGGATCCAGTTGAAGGGTCCAAGGAGCTTAAAAAGAGCTCCTGACTTCACTGTGTGATCAGACATTATGAAACAGAAGATTCAGATACACTTCAATGCATTTTATAAATCCATGCAACATACATTTTATCTATTACAGTCTGATTTGGATATTTTTACTATGGTAATTTATACATTACATTTGAATGGATTGAATGTTGTTCCTCAAGGGTCAGTACAGGGGTACTCATTGTTTAACAGCATTTTCAGCAGCATGGACAGTGGGATTGACTGAACCCTCGGCAAGTCTACTGATGGCACCCAGCTGTATGTTGTGGCCAGCAGGCTAGAGAGAAGGGATCCCATCCAGAGGGAACTTGAAAGAATCAAGTTGCATAAAAATGTTAAAACATTGACAGAAATAGTGGAGAAAAAGATTACTTGTGAAAGAGGGAAGAAAGCCGGGGAATTTATGAATTTAGTAATTTCTCTAAAGGATTGTGGTGTTGCTGATTTTTAAGGAGTTCATTGTGGCCATACAAAACCCTCATTACTGTGATTGTATACAGAGGACAGTGTTTGTTTCTGTTTCTTGAAATGAAATGTCAATCGTTTTCTAGAGAAAATACTTCCACTTATCAGTTCAGTCATTTCCATAACTATTTAAAAATGTAAGTTTATGTTTACAGTTTATGTTCTACTTAACAGACTTGTTCAGGAGAATAATTGTATGAAGCAAACATGAAGGGACATGGTAAAAGAAACGTTTCTTATTTTGAAATTGGAACAGACATTAAAAGAAAAAAAATCAAAGTAATGTCCCTGCTTAGGCCTATTTAATAAACATTAGCCTGATGTTTATTTAAAAGTAGAAACTCAGGATCTGATGTATTGAGTCAGGAAAACAAAATGTCCACTAATTCCTATTCTCGCATGTTTCAGAAACATGCAGAAGTTTGTGCATAACTGAGTAAAATATTTCATGAATGCTTTTTTACTGATTCTTAGGTAGTTATTGTATCTGTGTCCTGACTCTGAGACCTAATATATTCCCCATATTTTTCGTTTTCATGATTAGTTCTTTCTAAACTGGTAAAGACATGCAGAAATTGGACAAAAGTAATATTTAAGCAGCTTCTTTTGGAGACAAGGAGATATAAGGTTGATGTCTGGTAATGATCCAAGGTTTTTTTTCTGTTTTGCTGAGACATTCAGTAGGAGTGATGGCATGATTGTATTGCTTCTTGATTGCACTGAAGTGTAAACATAGAAGTACTTTTCTGCAATGGAATTATTTTGGATTTTTATAGGAGTGCTCATGTAATTATTTTCTCATTAGGGAGACCCTTGCTATTTTGGGCTGTTTTGTTGGATGCTATAATGTATCTATCATTAATTTCACAGCAAAATAAAAACATGAAGGTTAACGAAGGCAATGATTATAATAAATTCATCTTTAAAAGTCTCCTGATCAAGGAGCTCAGGACTTTGCTACATCATGCTTATAATTTGCCAAGTCCCAGTGCTTTATGTTTAAATTTCTTCTGAGGATCCACTTTTGCATGATAAATCATGTGTATCTGCCTGAGAGATGGATTTTGATCAAACTCAATTTGCCTTGTGTTTTAAGGGTGGAATGGTCACACCAACAACTTTTGAGATGCAGTCATTCATGTGAGGGGTAATCAAGGCGTGTTTTTGTAACCAGATTCAGGAGGTTGAAGCAAGAATGCCAAATACATCTGGAAGGTAAAAGAATCATGGAATTTTTAAGGTTGGAAAAGACCTCTAAGAGCATCGAATCAAACCACCTCTAAACCATATCTCTAAGCATAAAATCTGCATATAATTTGAATGCTCCTAGAGAAGGTGATTCCACTGTTTCCCTGGGCAGTCTGTTCCAATACCTGACTACCCTTTCAGTCAAGAATTTTTTCCTACTATCAAACCTAAACCTCTCCTAATGCAACTTGAAGCTGTGTCCTCTTGTCCTATCACTTTTTTCCTGTTAAACAAGACTGATCCCCAGCTGGCTAAAGTTTCCTTTCAGGGAGTTGTAGAGGGTCTCTCCTGAGCCTCCTTTAGCCCAGACTAAACAATCCCATTTCCCTCAGCTTCTCTCACAAGACATGTGCTCTATATAGAGCATATGTTTAGGAGAAATTCTGTCAGAGAAAGATGGCAAGAGTTTTTTTTATACACATATATATGTTATTTTTTTGAGGTCAGATGCAGATTGAAAGAAAGCACTCTAACAGCACTGGTAAAATGGAAATTATTTTATTCATAGATGCAGATGGACAGAAAATGATCTTCCTACAATCTCAGCTGGCCAGGCTCCTGACAGATATGGTGCCTAAAATCTTTTCCCTAAGTTCACATGTTTTGCCTCTAAGTGGTATATCAGTAAAACCATTATTATTAATGCACTAATGTGTTATTTTATGACACTTGAGTTTGCAAAAATGGAAATCAAATGCTGATTATTACTCAATGTGAAAATTAGCAGATTATCTTTCTCCTAATAGCCCTTAACATTTTTTTTTTAACTGACTATGATACGGAAGAAAAGCACTGTATACAATTCTGATAGAAGGCACAAGTGATTTAATCTAAGCAAATTGATTTCATTTGCACTCAATGTAAGCATATTCAAAAGTAGGTCCATCTATAAAGTTTCTGATATTAAAAAATTAAATTCTACTAGTTTGAGGAAAGTAGTAGAATGAGTTGGACTAAAGGGGTCAGGAACTAAAAATCAATAGAAACTTGGAATTTTGGAAATTCAGTGACTAAAACATCCCACATTAAAGTAGGAAATACATGAGTATATAGCTTGAAGGATTAATTGTGTAAAAAACCTGTGAAATTTTAAGTTTTCAGATTAAAAGGATGTGATAAAATTAGTGTTCCAAGACATGACACCTAGAGGGTAGGAACAAATTTTCCAAAGGCAAGTTCAGAAAGACTTGTAAAACTATTAAAACAAAAAGCAAAAATCTTGTTCCTCAAAAAAGAAAAGAAAGGTAAGAAAATGAGGAAATAAGTAGAGTCAAGGGAGAAGCAAAATTAGCAAGGCTCAATGTGTTCAAGTGTGGGGGGCCTGGATAATTTCTAACCCCATTTCTGAAACAGCTGGGACATGAAATTGTAGGTCTGGGAGCAAGCATTTAGACTAAATCTTGGAAGATAAATGTGACACCGTATTTAAGATTAGGAAATTAACACCTATACTTAAAAACAGAGGAGGGGAAAGTGATCTAACCCTCTCCAAGCTTGTTAATCTAATATCAACTGTATCAGAAGATTTAGAATCCTTTCTTTAAAAAAACACAGAAAGGATGGTAAGTGTAATATAAAATCATGCACAAATCTATGTTAGCAAAAATAGATCATGTCACAGTCTGTTGAAAGAGATTTCAGAGCTGAGTGAGAAGATGGTGGCTCTAATATATGGGGATTTCAGCAAAATATTTGACATGGTGTTGAAAAGAAAAAGAAGTTAGACTAGAAAGTGAGGAACAGTAAAATGGAGGGTATACGTTTAAATCACAATAAACATGGAAAATATTGAGTAAAAAGGAGTTATCAGTGACATTTAAGGATTTCATTAGTTCCCACAGTAAAGAAGTGTGGGAGATACTGATAAAATTTACTGACATTGAGAATTTTGGAGTCATCATTAATACAGAAGAATATTTTCTACAGTATTGAAAGGAAGAGATGAGAGATGGGCCTGAATACCAGAAAAACAAGGATGAGATGAAATTCAGAAGTACAAAAAAAAAAGCCATGCACTTTTGGAATATAATAACAATTTTCCTCTAAACTGGGATTTCTTCAGGTGGTAATGACAGAGGGACAGACCTTACAGCGCTGACTGACCACAGGTCAATACAATGTAGCCAACAGAGAAAGGCAAAGAACATCCTTGAGCATCCCAAGTGAGATAATTTCTGTATCCCACAGAAGCAAAACTCAGACTAGATTAAATTCAGAGCAGAGTACAGAGGAATGACTATAAAATGAAGAACTTCTACTATGAAAGGAGATTGAAACAACTTGGCTTGTTAACCTTGCAAAATGAAGGCTAAGTAGAAGTTATACTTGCTTTCTGTAAATACATCAGTGATAATAAATATCCAAGAGGCAAAAGTCTACTTGTTACAAGAATAAATGGAATAAAACTGGAATTGAAAAAAAAATTATGTTGGAAATTAAAAGAAGGTTTCTGAGAACAAGAGTCTGGAAAAGTGTCCAATACAAGAGGGGTAAAAACTTTAATTAATTTTAAACTTTGATTAGTTTATTAAATGGGATGTGTAACATAATTGCTTGTAAAAGCAGAAACTGAACTCGTTAATCTGTGAAGTCCTTTGCAGTTCCAAGTTTGTATTTGTGCTGAAGATGATGTGAGGTTTATGACATTTGATAATAATTCATTTATATATTTAATGGGAACAATCATGGCTGTATGGCAACATATCTGATGTCCTTTCTTGCAGTACATTGAAATAATTGGCCAAAAAAAAAAAAATTAAAAGTAGCTTGGTTTGCTGAGTGCACACAATTTGTCATTTAGTCAGTTTGTGCTTATTCATTATCATCACCTGACATTCTCTATCACAGAGAAATTTTTATGGACAAATGAGTTAAAGCAAGAATGACAATATGCAAAAGAGATCAGAAAATAGAAGGCCTTTTTCTTCCTCTCTTTTATTGTTTGGTTAAGGAGTGTGTCACTGTGATCAGCACTCTTGATAAAGTATGTAAATGTTTGGAGCCTGGTATTCCTGGTCTATTACTTCCATGGTCTTATCATAACAGAAGTCTGATAGAAAGTGATGGGGATCAGTTCCCAGGAGGAGAAAGCTTAGAATGACTTTTTGGTTCAAATAGCACCATGACATTGTTAGTTCTGGCTTAATAACTCTGATGTGCGTTTTGCCTTCAGTTTATTGAGGTATCTTCAACCTTGTATTCTGTTTTATAATAACTCTAAAGACTCTAAATTGTGGTTGTAACAATTTTAGCATTTAAACAATGTCTTTATCTAAGGTGGTCTAAAGATTATTATATTTCTATATAATATTCCTATATTCTCAAGTTGCTATTTAAAAAGTAAACCAGGTTGGTGTCAAAAGGGAAACTTTTCCAGTTCAAGTGGTTTCAACCAAACAGGGACCAAACTAGTTTATTTATTAATATCACAAAACCAACAAACCTCCAGTGAACTATACATTCAAGACCAGTATTAACAGTACAACCCATAAACTGCAATACTAGACCATGTCAAAGTTGTTAAATATCCAGCTATAAAATTCTAAACATTCTCCCAACCTCAAAGCATTTTATATAAATTATACTCAAATGCACACAGGCTAATATTCACATGGACACATCCCTCACAAATTGTGTGGGTTTTGGGCACACAGACCCTCTCCAGGATTCACAGCCCTTACTTTGAGGTCCCTTCGGTGGGAGCTGCAGATGTTCCAGCTGCGCATATGTCCATGCTGCTCACTGCACCCCCTGATGTAGATGTGTGGAAGAAATCCCCACCAGGTCAGAGGTGCACACCCAAAGGGTCTCTGCTCCCTCCCCCAAGTGTTCTGTCTCATCCAGGGGCAAGTTCCTCAGAACACCCCAGGAAGCATGCTCAGCCTGGTTTGGGCAGGGTGGTGATGCCATGCAAACACTTCTGGCAGGACCAAAACAGATTTTGACAGTTTTTCTGTTTCTGTCTGTTTCTTACTCCCTGTTGTTCTCAATAAGTTATATTTTTAATACTTTTCTTTCAAGCTGATTTTTTTTTTCCAAAAGTATTTTGCAATTCAACTGGTTAATGGTCATTTTCCTGGTTAGCTTTGCTGTTCTGGAACAAATGGCACTCAGACACTTTGGGGCATTTCAGCTACAGACACGGCTGCACTCACATTCCTGCCTAAGCATAATTTTTTAACCAAGTTGTGTTTCCTGGGAAGCTCCCCCAGAGACTGTAATTGCAATGCTAAATCATAAACCCCTCCTTAATGAGTGTCTGTCATAAGCAGACAGCCTGAATTTTATAATAGAGTAGAGTACAAACTGAGAATATTAGGTGTATCATGCTATTCTGAATTCTAGAAATGAATGTCACAAACAATCAGGCAAAATATTATGGCTGAAACAGAGTTGCTTCCATAAAAGTCTGAATAACAAATAATCTGTTAGACAAGTATTGGAGTTCAAAATGTGGAAAGGCAGAGCACTATTTTCTTCAGTAGTTTTCACTTGAAATTCTGCGACAGGAGAATTTACCAGTCATTCAGTCAATAAGTCAAAAATGACTTATGTTTTCTGGTGAAAAGTCTGACACAAGTGTGCTCTTTAAATTAGATTCTTTTTATGATTCAGGTAAAGCATCCAGAATCTAATCTGCAGTTTTCAAATCTTCATAATACTGTCTATAAAGAAAAAAGCAAAACAAAACCTAATGGAGAATCATAGAAAAGTTTAGTAGAGGTTGCTATTTATTTATTTATTTATTTATTTATTTATTTATTTATTAATATTGAAAACTCTTCTTGGACTTTCAAACTAAGACTGAAAGAGTGATCCTGAAGGATCATGTAAGAAAATGTTTAATGTTAGAGTCATCATCCCTTATTTTTCCATATTTATACTTCTATAAAAAATTCATGTTAGAGTACAGAGAATACCTAAATTGTATGTGATATGGCATTTGGGAACAGATTAAATACCTAATTAGTCAGCACAGTAATCTCCAGCAGAGGAACACATTCATGCTTTGGTAGATAAACCACACACTGGTTTATTAAAACCAGCTAATTTCTTCCCTCAGAAATATTCTCCACTACCGCTACTGAGGAGAAAAGAGATTGAACTAGTGCTTTTTAAGGAGTTACTTGTTTTCCTTTGTGAGTTATTTCTATGTTGCACACTCTTGCCTGCAACAGTATTGGTAACAGCCATCCAATTTAGCCCCTGGGATGAGCCAGACAAATAAGCTTTCTGTTTTGCAAAGAGTTCTAGAAACTAGTGTCCAGATCCTTTCTTGTTCCTGCTCTGTTTAGCAGACCACCCCTTTTCTGTGCCAGATAAATACTTACCAGGACAATAAGATTTTTCTTCTCTTATATCCAGTTCTGCAGTGCTCAGTCAGGTCCTGTTGTCCTTTTCTATGTGTAACTCCCACCAAGATGAGGTGAAAATTAAGATTCAATACCCATTCCTCCTCATGACTTGCATATAAAATCATTCAGAATAAAACTTTAACATGGTATCTTTCTACCTGTCAAATTACATCCTTCCCACAATGATATAATAATTTGTGATTAACTTTTAAGACCTCAGAAACTTAACAGTTGAACAGAGACAACGAGCAAGATGCTCTTAAGTCAGTAGTGATTTGGGGTATGTGGCTCAAAGATTTTATTTCCTGGAGGACAGTGTTTCCTGTTCATAGAAATCTGTCTTGCAGGAGTTGCAGTTCTTAGCACATTTTTTTCTTCATTGGTTGGAGAACTGATAAAGAACATTTTTTCTTTATGTGTTGTGCAGTAGTCGTAAGCAAGTGATGTTGGAGGTCAAAGTTGGGTCTGTAGTAACAACCTGTTTATGGAGGGATTCACACTTCAGACTGGAGGCCCAGTTCTCTCCCAACCTGTTCCCACTTATGATACTTGATATTCTACTGGAATTAAGGACTGACTCAAGACTGAAGATTTGAATTAAAATTCAGGATTGAAAACCAACTTAATTAAACTGTCTGAGAATAAATTTACATTCAAAAGTGTGTTAAGACTGTGCACTGGACCTGTTGAGCTTATCAGGTTGTTATATTGCACCTTAAATGTCATGCATGCTTATAGATAAGTTAATATATATAACTGGTTTCATTGGTATTAGTAGGAATATATATATATATATATATATATATATTTTTTACAGTTATTTCACCATCTTTCTATTTTACCTGCTTCTTGTTGTAGCCTTAGAGCCTGGATTCTGACAAGGAGGGACTAAATATTGCTGATGCAGTGCTGCCCTTCTAGCAGGGCATTGGCTATTCCTGTGATAAAAACTGAAAATAAACACAGTCAGGGACTATTATAGCCCTATTAACCATAAAATACAAGCATATTGCCTGAAAACAAATTGCTGTATTAGGACAAAGTGGCCCAATGTGAGGGGAAACAAGATACAATACAAAAAGAAAAAAAAATCAAATTACATAGTCTTCCCTCTCTTATAATAGAAAATTTGGGTTTTTTTGTTCTCTTGAGCCAAGACTAGTGCATTACCTTTTTCAGAAGCTGAGACTTCCTGTCACACTCCCATCCATGAACAGATATCACGAGGATCATTGCAGTAATAAAGACTTTTCATGTAAATCTCCATTTGTAGCAAGAACATAGCCTCATCTACTGAAATCTTTACTCAAGTGAGATGAAGACAATGCATATTTCATTCCTACTATGCTAAATCATGATCTCTTCTCTGTGGTGACCAGTGGCAGGACCCAAGGGAAGGGCCTGAAGTTCTTTTAGGACGGATATTAGAAAATGGTCCTTCACCTAGAGGGTGATTGAGCACTGGAACAGCTCCCCGGGGCAGTGGTCACAGCAACAAGCCTGACAGGGCTCAAGAAGTGTTTGGACAAAGCTCTCAGGCACATGGTGTGGCTCTTGGGGTGCCCTGTGCATGGCCAGGAGTTGGGCTCAATGATCCTTCCAAGTCAGTATCTTATGGAATTCTGTGATTCTGGGATACTTTAAGAAGTGTCCAACATTTTTCTCTCTCTCTCTCTTTTTTTTTTTCCCCTGGTACAGTAATAATGAATCATATATTTTTAAGGAAACAAGATAACAAAGTGAAGAACTATTTTTTTTTTTTGTCACTTCCTTTAATTCTCTTCTTCAGTTGCTTCTCATATGGGCTAAAGAGCGAAAAATGTCTACACTGGTTACAAAATCCCTTTGGGGTGCCCAGCTAAAACCAGTCATGTAGGAAATCGAATAATTAATATAAAAATAAATGTAAAATGAATGGATCAAGTAGAGGATAGGTACATTTTTTGTGACAAAAAATCTCCTGTGACATTTGCATAGAAATGGCCTGAATATATATATTTGGGAATATAACCCACACTGTTCAGCATGGAATGTTTTATTAATCATAGTTTTTAAAGGCAGTGAACATGGGAGGGGATAGATCAGGAAATAAATAATACATACTACAGAAATGGCCCTGAGATGAGTACCTCTTCCCTTTATAAATATTACAAGCTACCCACAATCCCCCAGGTAAGAACACAGTATTCAACACATTTAATGATGAACAACAACAAAAGAAGAGCATTTTAATTTAACATGGGAGTCAGTTCCAAGTCTATCAGTTGGCTATCTTGAGAAATGTATTACGGCTCTAATATTGCTAATAGTGAATTCCAGTATATTTTTATCCTTCATTACTGGAATCTGACTCTTGCACTAACAGCTTTGCATCATATTACTGGGGATAAAATTGCCTGACATTTTATGAATCATCAATATCAGATTAAAGCTGCAGCATTGAATTTCATACCATGTTACCACTGGATAAAATAATGGTGTTAATAATATCTGAAATTATGACTTCTTGTCCCCACACAAAAAAGGATAATTTCAGAAGGGTGGGAGGGGCATAATTTTTTCCTGTATTCCCTTTTTCAAATAAATATTCTTTTGACAATAACCACATTATTAAAACAAGCACATTATTAAATTAAATTAAAAAAATTTTAAAAGTATGTAAAGGTGTTGGGGAGACCTGATGTGGTCCAAACATCCCCATGGTGAAGTATAAGATGAGACAGTGACTAATTGAGGTGTTCTGATCTTGCTGGCAGGGCTTGAATGCACGTTTTAAGCATTGCAATAGAATCTAGAGTAGCTGGCCTAAATCTCTTCCCTGGAGGCTGGCATTAATTGTGTGAACATAAGAGCACAGTTAATGGGTCAGGGCAAAAATCCACCTTGCTCTGTCTCCAGCACTGACCAGCAGCAGGGGCACAGGAGGCGTGTAGGAGCAGGGCAGCATATGGTGCCAGACCCCTAGAATGCTCCTCTGCCAGCAGTGCCTCGTGCCTCTGGGACTGTCTGAATGGAAGGTGATGCTTTGGTGTTTAATAGAATCCTGCCAGTTTTATGTCATTAATTTAGCTCATCCTTTTTTAATCCAATGAGGCTTTATGCATCCACAGTGTCTCGTAGCAGCCACACATGTGACAAAGCACCTCTACGGCTTGCTTTTTATCTGTAACTTGCTAATTTTGTTTGATGGTCTTAGCACAGACAAGATAGTTTCTTTCTACTCATTCTATCCACTCTGTATTTACATATATATATCTATATCTATCTTATAGTGATATGTCATATCCTTTCCTCAGTGACATCTCTAAAATAAAGGTGTTATGTTTAGATTTTCACTATTATTGGTCCTCCTTACCGTCTCTCTTTGTGTCTTTCACAGTACTGCTGTATCTTTCCTGGTATTGCTGTATTCTTTAGGAGACAAGGGAACAACAAACTATATTAAAGACATTGAGGGACTTAAATAGTGGCATTACAGTTTTTTTGAATTTTTTTTTGTTTTCTACTCCTTTCTGAGTAATTCTTAATTCTACATGCTTTTGGCAGGCATTAAACACAGAGCTAATAGTTTTGCAGAGCTGCCTGCTGTTACTTCAATACTTATTTCCAGTACAGGAATAGCTACTTCAGAAGATGTCACAGTGAAAGCAAGATCACTCTGAATGCAGAGTGAAGATTTCTTTCCCACAGCTCTACTTCCCTGTCACATCATTTTTACTAGTGAAGCAGAACATGGACAGAACTGCTCTTTGCAGTAGACATAGCCCTACAGATTGTAAGATAAATATCTTCAAGGTCTGTTATTTGGAGTCTAAGGAGTCAGAGAGGAAGACCCAAAATGAGCCTTTTGCATCTGAAACAGTATGGGAAATGACTGAATGCATTTTTGTGCCAGAGGGATGGGAAAGGTAAACCAGCAGAAGCTGCTTAATCACTGAGATAGATGTAGAGAGGTCTTTCCATAGCTGTTTTGTCTAAGACAAGGAGTTACTGGAGCCAAAGGGTCTCAGGTAGTCCAGTTAGACTTGCTAAAGAGGCAGAGCACTAAAAATTGGGTTCTTACAGCTCCTCTACATTCTCTCAAAGAGAAGATGCACATATTGCTAGTCTGATCCTGGAGACCCTATGAAGTGGGACAGGTACTGCAAGTGAAGAGCCAAATGTGTCATGATGGAGACCCTCTTCTACTGCAGCAGCAGCATGCGGTGTCATATTAAAGTACTTCCTTTAGATGAGTTGACCAAATATGAAATATGAGAATCTTAACCCAGAGAAACAATGAGGAGGCCTTTTCTGGCAAAAAAAAAAAAAAAAAAAAAAAAAAAAAAAAAAAAAAAAAAAAAAAAAAAAAAAAAAAAAAAATTTGATGGTGGTACAGACTATTACCAGGATGATTTATCCATGATACGGACAGAGGTTGATTGTGTTATGATATTGCTGGGAAGATTTACAATTTATTCACCCCATGGGGTATTGAAAACTGTCACTGATAGTGATCTCTCAACCTCAAAGTCAGGGTTTTTCATCCAAAATTCCACAACTGAAGAATATTAGTACAAAGAAATTAAGCTCATGTTTCTTTGTATAGGTACAGTTTAAATTTGATACATCTGAACAGAAGTGTAGGCACAAGTGTTTAGCACACTTTCTGGATGGATGGCCACTCAATGGAGCCTCATGAATAAACCCAGTCAGAGAGCCAGGGGACAGCTGTTGCCATATAACACCATCCCTGGGTGAGAGATATGTCAATGCCTTCTAGGAAGAATCTGAAGGCCAAATAAGGTACACTATGGTGCCTAAAATAAATTTACCCCCCATACTTAGGATATTGAACACCTGTCAGCCCTTGTGGTCTGAGGGGATTGGGTAATGATTCAATTTTCTACATGTATAGTGTATGATTTAAATACATTAAGAGATACATTTAATCATGGCTGAGGTGTGTTTGTTTTCCTTCTTGGCCATAAGTCACCACATCAAAGATTGTGGATTTAATATAGGTTCTGTGTGTTTTATCTACAGCCTTGGGCAGAAGTTTTGCATATACTAGTCTTTCTCAAATGGTATTTCTGTCTGTTTGTGGCAAACTAAATGGCATCCCCAGTCATCTGTCAGAGGAATCTTTCCCTAAAAAAAAAGGACTCTTCTCACTATGTCTCTATTGATTATGTGGCAATTTAGACACATAGCTCACCTGCATGCACATTCCTTTAGACATCTGGTTTTGGTGTCTTCATTTAGAATTGAGTCTACTCCTCTGATCTGGCTTCCTGCCAACTATTTCTTTTTCCTGTTTTTTCAGGTGATTCCCTTTTGCACCAGTGGCTCAATTGCAGTACATGTTTTACTTCTCAGCAGAGAATGGCACCCACAGGACTGTAGTTCTAAATCATCAATATTGTGACATTAGCCTCAAATTCAGTTTGAGACACTGGGAGTAACTCAGCTATAGCTGAAGTTCAACAGCTAATTCTACATTAACAAATACTGCAGACGAGCCTCTACCAGCTTGTGGAGGGTGGTACACACACACATGCACCCAGAGTAAAACCACAGGCTGATGACATTAATGTAATTCAGTTTGAGATCAGGTCTTCATGCATCCTCCTGAAGTGCTAACATGCTGCTCAATGAGGCAGCTGCATCTCCAGACCATTAGGGTGACCCTGTGTGGCCAGACCAGGACTTTAGGGCCTGTCCTACCCCAGGGTGTGGTGTCAGCAGCCTTTATGTGATGTTATTTGCAAGGACCCTCGCTTGGACTTGGTAGCTGGAATCCTTCCAGGAGATTTTTCCCTTGCAAATCCAGGAATGGGTATGAGAAAGGAGGTAGAACATGCTTTTCCCTGTGTCCCATTAGCACTGGGTTATTTTACTATTATTTCATCAGTCTTTTCATGATCCCTTTCTTTAACCCTTCTGTCTTTCTGAATTCCATGAACACATCAAACAACAGGATGTTAAATGGGCATCTTGGGTCTGAGCTAGTTTCTTTTGCTTCTTGCTCTTTGTTTATCTCTCTAAAGTTGACACCCAATCTAGTCCAAGACTAGGCCTTATTTATAAGCACACAAAAAAAAATCAGATTATGAATTAGGTAGAAGAGTAGGGATACTGTTCAGAAAATTACTTCTGTTTCAACATTTCCGTTGACTTCCACATTTACTGTGCATTAAAATTCATGCTATCTGGGAAAGATATTTTCTTTCCAGTCTTGAGACTCTTCTTCCAATAACAAAGATATTTAGATTTATGCTGAAAATCAAGCCAAACATTCTACTTTCTCCAACTTGTTTGTCTGGAAAAAAAAGTGCCTTCACAAGGCTTGTTGAGGAAAAAAAGTTTCTTCTTTGAAAATTTGAAGCAACTTTTTGTCTTATAAGGTTTCTGCTGTTCAATATTTTCTTGTAGGCATATTCCTATGAAGATTTTTATTTAGTCTATGTTCCAAAAGGAAGGAAAAGCAAGCAAAAATATTTCCTTAGCTGTCCGCTTAGGCAAACTGAACTGATTTTGCACAGCACCAGCATCATAACAATAAGCCAAGGAAAATAAAAATTGATCAATATGAGGATCCTATCAAGGGTCTTGTGATTGGTACAGTCCAAAGCTGAGGGCAAGGGAAGACTTGTGGGAAGAGAGGAACACAGAGCAGGACATAAAGAAATAGCAGGGCAGAAGAACCTCACAGAAGGAGAAGCAGGGAAGATTCTTGTAGGAATCACATCTCCCCATTTGTTTTTTTTCTCAGATTTGTACAACTGGAAACACCTCTTTTCTCAGAACAAAAATCCTGAGCTTTGAAAGTTACATAGGTAGATATTTCACCTCTCATTTTCATGGTTTTGTGTGCTTCTCAAGAAAATACCACAAAAGGAAATGTTGCAAAAAAATTGTTTATGAGGGGTCCATGGTTTCTGATGCTCCCCAAAATGGAGATGCATGTTAAATTTTTGTTGCCAAGGAAAGTTGTCCTTTCAACTTGCTTTTATCTTCTGGAAAGTCAGCTAAAGGATAATAAAAGTAGAGTTTGTGGGATAAAGCCTCAGTATAGTAAAATCCATTATATCTAAAAGGAGATGTGGAAAGATCAAAGAGGGAGCTAAATGTGTCCTGAAAGACTTCTAAAGGTGGCTCACTTAGGAAATATCGATCATCTCAGGATAGAAGTGGAAAATTGGCCAGCTTTTACTGAGAGAAATGAAGAAGCTGTTGTAGAGGTGGAAGAGCAGCAAGTCTGTCACTCCATATGTAGGTTTACATGCTCTTAATTGTTATGGTTATTTGCAGCTTTGTGAATTAGTGTATGAATTAGACACCACCCTGCCACTGGTGTTTTGAGGTGCAATCCATTTTATCTAAAGCTGTCATTTTAAGTTCTGCTAAATGTGTTCCAAAATACAGAGGTCTCCTTTGTTTTCTCCTTTTTTAACTTTACTTTTTAAAATGCAAAGTATACTTTTCTGCCTCACATTCACACCTTATTTTGTAACAAATTTAAAGAACAACTTTCTAATTTGGAACATGAAAACCACAGGGACTGGGAGAGATAACAGGTATGACATTGCAAAAAATTGCAGAGCTTTGACATATACATACAGATGGAGATATGTACAGAAATACATATAAAGAGCTAAGTGCATGTTACATATTATATGTAATATTGTATATAATGGCTGATGTAATGTCATAGAATCATAGAATGGTTTGAGTTGGAAGGAATCTTGTAGGTCATCTAGTTATAACCCTCCTCCCATGAGAAAGCAGGCCTTCCTGTTGACCAAGCTGTTCCAAGCTCCTTCCAACCTGGCCTTGAATACTTCTAGGGATGGGGCAATATATGTAATTATATAAAATGCAAAAATAGGTGTGATTATACATAATTTAGTGCAAAAGCATTTCCCCTGAATTAAGGGAGAAGCAGAAAGAAAGCAAAAAATATATATAGTAAAATCAAGGAGATAAATATACATAAGAAGTATTTCCAGAAAAACATAACAAAAGAAAAGTCTCTGTCCCACCTGAACTGCAACAGAATGACAAATTATCTCCTCCTTACCCTGGCTCTCCTCAGTATTGCTCCCTGCTTGCAGTGATGGTGGATTGACAACAACCTTCCAGGAGGCAGCAGCAGCACTCAGGGTTTCTGTTCTCTCACCCTTCCAAGCAGCACGTAGGGGAGTGTGGCTCATCCTGGAGAAGGCAGAGAGCTCTGACAGTCTGCCCGGCCAACGCCTGTCAAATCTGCTTCCTGCCTGCCAAGAGTGAAGCTGGCAAAAACCTTCCAGGTGAGGAACCTGGAGACCTGTCAGCTTGACTTTTCCCAGGGGGAAAATGGAATATTTTTTCACAAAATAATTTTTTTTACAAAGAATCAATTTTTTAAGACGGGCACGTCCTCTCAGAAAATCCTCCTGACCGAACATTCCCAAATACCTTCAATGAGAATTTGCATCTGCTGTGGAGGCAGCATACAAGGACTGCAAAGTGTGGGCTCTGATGGTTTATGAGAGTCTGTGGCTGGAATTTCCCACACCCCACTGCATTTATGCATATACCCCTCTACCTCCCACTAAAGGTGTGCATGGCTGTGAAAATAGTATGATTTGGATGAACAAAATCCAATTTGATCAGGATTAGGCAGCCAGAAGAGGACTCATTACCACTGAGATGTTATGCAAAGATGCCTGGTGAATGCATAAAAGAAACAAAAACAAAAATATAAAATAAAATAAAATAAAATAAAATAAAATAAAATAAATAACATATCCTGTTTAAAATTTCTTAGACCTTAGTGAGTGGAATATTATTGCTTACCTGAGTAAGAACTTGGGAAGATTCTTTAGAAAAAACATTTTTTTTTACTTTGGAAGACTGATTTTTGAAGTAATGCGTTTGGATTATTTGTCTAAGCAAATGTGGGGATTTGTATGTTAAGCAGTCACAAATAATGTCTTTTCCTTTGAATAATCTTACATAAAATCCAAAATAAATTCACAAATGTAAAAAATTTATATCTCAAGTGAAGATAAACAAAGGCTGCATTTATTGCAATAAAACACAGAAGAGGATATTTTTGTCTTAGATGAATCCATGAAACACTCTTGATTTTTAACATGAATTTCCTTGACAGCAAAATCAAATAGGCTACATCAAGGAAAAGAAGAAATCAGCATAGTGCCAATACAAAACCAGAGCAAATTTGAGTATTCAGTATAGGAAAGTAGGAGCACAATTCTGCTTCCATTGGAACCATAGGATGAGGTTCTTAAATACAATGGATCTGCATGGGCAAGAAAGACATGATATGCTTTGAGCTGTCTTGATGACATCAGTAGTCATCCCTGTGGAGAAGGTATTTATATATATATATAGATATATATATATATATATGCACACATTTACAGAGATACAGGCATGTGTGTGTGCTTGTACAAAGAACTCCTTTGCTGAAAAACAAAAGGGAACTTTATTCTTATTTCCTCAAATATTTTCTAAGCTACAAATCTAACTTAAGAACTCCAGGCAGCTCCTAATTTTAGTTATCTTTAACTATATCCTATGTATATCATTTGGATGGCTTAAATGGGAAATCTTAGTTTTATAATATGAGGCATTTTAAAAAGATTAAAGTTTTTCACAACAGTTTTAATAAGAAAATAACCAGTGGCAAGTGTTGAGCTACTTTTGAATTTTTTCCCAGAATAGTATCATTAAGACAATATTTAATAAATTCCAGTTAGTGTATGATGATAAAATATTATTTTCAATAATGAATTTGGATTCTTTTTCTAATTTTTTTGTCATGAAGGCAGTTATAGTCAGCATGTTTCTCTACTGTGTTTTCAGTGCTGAAGAACATTTTTTAAATTTTATAAGACTGATTTTTTAAGTGATCCATTTGGATTATCTGCTTAAGAAAATGTGGCATTTATGTGTTAAACATTCATAAATATTTTCTTTTGCTTTAAATAGTCTTTAAATCTCAAACTAGAATAAGGCAGCAACAGACTTGAAGGTTTGCAGCTGTGGAAAGAAACTTCTTGTATTCAGGACAATGTGTTTAGCATCTTGCAGCTCCATAAAATGGCAATTCTGTGGGCCATTGTTGTTATTTATTATGTTTTATTGCATTTCACACAGCCTCACGAGCCCATTCTGACAGAGTTATGTACTGCTGGAAAACAGTCTACCTTCAAAAAGGCTTTTATTCTAAATAGGACAATAAATGAAATCAACATACAGAGAACATGAGCAGAGGAATAATACATAAACAACTAAGTGTGTGGGCTCATTGCTAATAATTTAAGAGAAAAGGAGTGTTGGGCTCTATTTTCCAGATTTTTTCTGGATATTGTACATAAAATAGCACTTATCTAAGATCTGTAAACATCCTGTGGAAGAAATAAGGGTTTCTTTTCATATTTACAGATGAATGTCGTGCCAAACAAGGTAGAGCATTGTTCTTAGTCTCTCCTTTTCTTCCAGGGCAAAGGTGCCACCTCCTGTTCTTCACTTTTCTGTATTAACACAGTCTAAAGGTCCTATTTTTCCTTTTTCCAGCTCAGACAGAGAGGTACATTGCAATATAAGGAATAACCAAAGCAGGGGAAGGGAGGGTCAATACCTGGCAACCAGGATGTACCTGAATGAACGTTGGAGCCTGTTGGCTCCTTCCCCTCCACCTGCACAGTAAAAGATGCATTGTAAATTAATTAAAATGTAGACATCTGACATAAGCTTTCCTTAAAAATCCTCATGGAATCACAGACTGATTGTCCTTGAATAATATATTCCTACCCCACATATCCTGTCAGTCTTTTCTGGAGAAAGGCAGTTAATCAGATTTGCATTTAGTTATACTTTCTGCATTCCCCTTCTCTTTAGGATAGCAAGGAAATATGCGTTTGATGACTCACAGTTTTTTTTAATGATCTGTTTGAACTATAGCACTGTATTTCAATATAGTTTATTTCCATCCTCAATGGACCAGTGTGAACTATACATCAGCAAATCTCCTTTGTCAGTCTCTCAGTCTTGTGCTGGAGTATCAGAAATTGTGTGGCCAGCAGGACCAGGGCAGTGACTCTCCTCCTGTTCTGGGCACTAGTGAGGCCACACCTCGAATCCTGTGTCCAGTTCTGGGCCTATCACAACAGGAAGGACATTTTGGTACTAGCACATATCCAAAAAAGGGAAATGAAGCTGGTGAAGGGTCTGGACCACAAGTTTGATGAGGAACAGCTGAGAGCACTGGGGTGTTCAACCTGGAGGAAGAGTCCCAGGGAAGACCTTATCACTCTACAACTCCCTGAAAGGAGGTTGTGGCAAGGTGGGGATCAGTCTCTTCTCCCGATAACAAATGACAGGACAGGAGGAAACAGCGTCATGTTTTACCAAGGGAAGCTTAGGTTGCATATTAGAAAACCATTCTCTGAAAGGTTTGTCAAGCACTAGAAGTGCACTAGCACTAGGCTGCACAAGGAAGTGGTGGAATCATCACCCCTGGTAGAGGATCGTCAGCCCTGAAAAATGTCAGTGGGGGATATGATTTAGTGGTGAACATGGCAGTGCATGGATGGACTGGATGGTCTTAAACATATTTTTCTACCTAAATGATTCTATGATTCAACAGCTAGTTTCTGTAGCCCCGGAAACCACTAACATTCCCGAGTTTGCTGGTGCAAATAAAGGAGATATGATCCAACAAGGGCAAGCACTCTCTTCTCATATGGCTGTCACATCTCAAAAACTTTAGCTGCAAACTTTCTGTGTATTAAATCACTGACAGATGACAATATGAGGTCTGGAAGCTCTTCTGGACGTTATTATTGTGCTCAGCATTATTTGTTAGGTTATAGGTTATTGCTGTTGCTTCCTCTATCCTTTTTTCCCCTTCCCATTAAAAATCATTGAGGAAAAAACCTCAGTAGGAAACTGATTTGACACAGTTACCTGGAAACAATGCAACATAATACAACTAAAATATATGCTATATATTATATAACATAATACAACAGTGCAAAATAATATAACATAATGTAGCATAAAATGACTGACCACCATGGAATGACAGAATGGTTGAGATTAGAAATGACTCTTGAGAATTTTTACTCCACACCCCAGCCTGCTCAAGCAGGATCAACAAGAGCAGGTTGCCCTGCACTGTGTCCAGTCAGGTTTTCTCACATCTAAGGACAGTTCAAAGGACAGAGACTCCACAACATCTCTGGATAGCATGCTCTAGTGCTTGATCACCCAGTCAGTAACCAAAAATAGAGCTTCCTTTAGTTCAAGTGGAATTTTCTGCTCTTTAATTTGCGTCCATCATCTCTTGTTGCATTGGTAGGTACTACTGAGAAGAAACTGAGTCTGTCTACTTCGTGTCTGCCCCATCAGGTATTTAGACATATTGATAAGATCCTCCCTGAACTTTCTTTTCTCAGGGGTGAACAATCCTGTCTCTCCATATGAAAGATGCCCCAAACTCTTGATTATTTCTGTGGTTCCATGCTGTCTCGCTCATATAGTCCCATCACAGTCTTTCTCAAACTGACATGCACAAACTGGACACAGAATTCCAGGCATGACCTCTTTGGTGATGAGCAGAAGTGAAGGATCACCTGGATCACCTCCCTCAACCTGCTGACAAAACTCCTAACACAGCCCAGGGAGCTGCTGGTATTTTTTTGTGGTGGGCATGCGTTGCTGGCTTATGGTCAGCTTGTTCTGCACTGGGACCTGGATCTCCCTTTCTGCAGAATTGCTTTCAGGCCAGCTGGCTTCTCCAGTATTGGTGCCTGGGGTTATTTATCCCCAAAGGCAAATATCTACAATAGGACTGGTGGTTAGCCAGCTGGAACCTGGGAACATCCTCAGATTGAACAACTGAGATAACTCCGTGATTGTTTTTCTTTCTACGCAAGATCAGCAAAACTCCAGAAACTATCAGTTCTAATATTTTCACTAACAGATCAAAAAGGAGATTCTGGAAATTTCCTGCTAAGGAAAGATAGTATTCAAATTCCAGATAATTACACAGGCAAGATATTGTGTCTTGCTGGAAATTAATATAACTGAAATAAGCAGTCAAACAATGCTTGTTAGTGTTGCATGATGGGTGGATCCTAAATATATGAATAGATCTTTCTTACATCTCCATGACAGTAGCTGAGGATAACTGCTCTCTTTTCAGATCTCGATGAAAAATCTTTCCGATTTTTCTTTCTGCTTTGCATACTATTTAACAATTTTGATACTGTCACTATTTGTCATTATTTGTGCTTCTTGAAAATTAGTTGGGTATCTAGAATGCAAGTAGGAAGAAAGGACACATGCCTCATCCTTCTCTCACCTGTTCAGTGCAACTGATTTCAGCAGGTTTAGTTCTGAGCAACTGCAGTTAAATAGGAGCTGAAAGAAATGCGTAATCTCTCTGAAGTGCAGTAGTCTGATATATGGTGCTTGATACCCAGAGAATAGGCAAGAAAAAGCTGAAATCTGTAAACTCATTAGAAAAAGCATTATAACCTCATTTAATTTGTGTAAAATTTCATTGTCCTCTGATGGGAGGTTAGGCTATGTAAGGAATGCAGAAGTAGGCTCTAAATCACCTTTCAAAAAATCTATTGACTGTTGTCCTTAGAGCAGTTGATAATTTACTTCCTTTCCTTCAGGTGACTTGGTAGGCTGGGGCTGCAGCTCTTGATTTGCTCTTCCCTGCAAGAGACAGCATGGAGTGTAAAGCAGGAGTCTCTGGCAGGCAGTTCACTGCTGCTTGAGTCCTTTGTGTCTTATTGTTAGCAAAAGTAGCATGACCTTACATAATGTGACACATGATAGAAGAAGTAATGTGACAAGACATATCAGACAGGCCATGCTGCACACGAGATATATGACACATCTCATCTGAAACAAATACTGCACCTAGCAAAGATAGTACTTTAAAAGGGACTTTATTTTTTTCCCTTCCCCTCAGACTGTTGACAGATATGAGGGTCATTACAAAGACTTTAAACCTCTGTCCTGAATAGTACCAGAAGATCAACAAATTGCTGAAGCTAATGTTTAAAATTAGAAGATTAAAATTTAGATATTAAAAACCCCTACAAATATGTTAAGCTGAGTGGCCAAAAGAAGAAGATTGTAGAATTTTTTTCTGTGTTGGCTGTCAGATCAATTGTACAACTAATAGCACAGAGCAACCGTTGCAGTCAATTAGAAATAACACAAGTGAGATTTCATTAGTTTGGGTCACTGTGATTGGAAAACCACTTGCAAAGCCAGGACTTCTGTGAATTATTAAAGAAACACACTGTAAATTATACCATACACTGTACTATGCACTGGTCATCCACAGCTCAAGTTTTTTCAAAGTTTGTTATTGTGTACTTGAAAACATGCTGTATTCAAAATTTCAAGAGCACTCACAATAGCTAAATAAAGTGCAATAAATAGATTAACTGATATTGCGTGAGACTAAGTTCCAGTGACTAGCTCTGGCTCTTCTGCACAGAAACCTCCATGCTTGAGAAAAATTCTAAAACAAAGGAATTATTTAAATTCTTTTTCATCAGCTTACATATACTTTAGCACCTTCATCTAAAGAGTGGCAAGAACATTTTAAGAATTAATAAATGGAAGTTCAAAAAATCTTGGCTAGCAAAAAAAAAAATCCTACTTGACAGAAAGGAGATCTGGGACTTTTCAATGAATTGCAGAAGGTGACATAGAGAACTGCAGATGCATCATCCACATTGGCATCTGCTTGGATCAGAGAACAGGGATGGAACCATGGGCCAATATGTTGGGCCGACAAGAGGGCTGCGTGGACTGCCCAGCCCTTATTACTGCATTTTGGGTATCTTCTTTGGACCTGTTAGGACTAGAGGCAAATGAGTTGGCTGATGAACAATAGACCTGAAGTTAACTGAACAGGACATGGAAAACTATTGGACATGACATGAGGAATTGCTGCATGTGACAGAAACAATGAAATTATGTGACAAAAGTTAAAGACGAATCTGTGAGGAATAAATGGAATTCCATGAGGTTAATGCACAGTTTTATAAGAAGCAGACAGACCCCACATATAATTGTAGGAGACCTTTGGGAAGCTTTTACTGATAAAATATTTCAAGAGGAACCCTTGGAAACACCTCAGTTAACATATCAATAATATCATACTAGGCTGCGATTACCTACGTAAAGGTATCAGAAATACCTAAATTAAATATGGCTGTAAGAAACCCAGTGAGTAGGAAAAGTAATTCACTTATCTGGGAGGAGAAAGGGAGGTGCAAGGATAGTGAAAAAGGGGATCAAGAAATAAGAATATGGTCAATACAATACTCAAATCCTGTGACTGATGATGTCTGGGGGTATCTGCAGGGCAGCACCACATTTGATCAGTGCAGCCTAAATTATGACAGTAAATCATATCTGTCTTTTTGCCAGTGCCATACAAGTCACACCTTATTCTGACATCAGGAAGACTTGGGTGATCCTGACCAAGCTGGGTGGTTTTCCCCACTTTTGACAAACACCCAGATGGATGGAACCAATACCCTGGTGTCAGGGCACTATTGCCTGCTCCAGGCTGACAGAAGCAGAATCTTTCCAGTGCTTCCTACCAGCACCACCAGCAGTATCCAGGGCTGTGTCTGCATCCCGCAACGACTGCAGGCACAGTTCATGCCATGTGAGATCAGCAATGAGTGAAAAGATAATTGAAGGCTGTGAAATACAATATTTTTTTCCCCAGATTCCTACTAGTTGTCCACCAAAACACAACTCCACTCATAAATTAGTCTTTTCTTCTATCATCAATTCCAATGTGCTTTTCCATGGCTCTGCTGTATGACCAGTTTTCACACCATAACAAAACCTGTAAAGTAGGTTGGCAGTTTCTCATTGCTTTGCTGCAATTTTATTCCTCTGGATGAGACACTGGTCTGGATTTGGGATGTATGAATATGAATTCTGGTCATAAATTAAAGTCATGGCAGCAATTCTTTTTCCAGGGTCTCATTACTGTCTTGCTGCTACTTTGAGAGACACCTGACATTTCAACTTGTTTCCTGACCTGAGTTTCCTCCCCATGCTTGGAGACAAGGGTATAGCCTTCTTTGAGGAATGTTTTGTGATTTAACAGGTGACAATATGAGGAGAAAAATATGAGTAGTATTATGCGTTTCTTTATTTTTTTTTGCTATTTAATTTTGTCCTTGAGAGCATGAACAAGTTTTGGACAAAAAGGGGGGAGAGCTCTTTATGAGTTAATATTTGACAATTCTTTATCAAGTAATATCTCATCAATGAGACTTTTATTGGACTGCTAGCAGTGTTTGATGATGTATCAAATTGCAAACATTTTAGATGAGTGATTTTACAGAAAATTCATTCTAGTTGGATTAAAATATTTCCAAACAACAAAAATTGGACAGGGAGAAACACAAGACTATTATTTTCTTTTCAAATGTGTTGCTACTACCAGTTTTGCAAACTCCACTGGGTCACATCCTGTGTGCTATTAAAGAGGACAGGATTTAGTCTTCTGCATAACATATCTTCATGTGGTATTTTGTTTTTTCTCCCCCTGGTTTTAAACGGTGAAACTTCACTGATTTAAGGGAAGATGCTTCTAGTTTACACCAAAAAATGAGCAGAAAATCAGAATTTTGACTTACAACCCTCATACTAGGTATCTACTTTTTCTCAAGAAAATAAATACTAATTGAGAGTTCATAACATATTTCTGTCTCTAGATCACAAAATAGAATATTCTGGTATATGTCAGTCTGTATTGTAATTTCTTTATTGGCATTTATTGCCATGAATAATTTGAGCCAGTTGTTCAATATTAATATTACATGAGAAGGGATTTTGTGTGTGTTCTTTCTCTCCCTTTTTTGTTTTTAAATACTCTCTTGAAGATTATTTTTCTTATTTTTAATATGTTTGTTGCTGGAATAAAAATAATAAATTGGAGGCAAGTATGTGTTTTTCAACTAGTATGGAAAATTATTATTTAAACCTCACTGCCTTGAACCATAGCTGTATGTAATTTCTCTAAGTTAGTTCCTCAATAAGCGAGAGGAGAGAACCATGCATGCTTCACTTTTGCATACCCAAGGCATAAGTGCTGTCACTGAATAGTTCTTTCCAGAACACAATATTGATTATAGCACCCGCTCTCACATGAGTTCTGCTCTTCAGTGGAGGACTTATTTCCCTGAACATTAATTCACATGCAGTGACCGCCAAGAACACCCTAACAAGAGATATATTTCCAACATGAGTGCACAACAGTGTGGGTTGCTTTGGACTTGGCTTCATCCTCACTTGACATAAACGTCAAACTGAAGGCCCATCTCTTTTCTTGAATCTTGAGGACCAGAGGTTACCCAGCCTGACAGCTGGCAGCCTGATTCACAGTCTCAGAGTCATCATGGAGTGGTGGCTCTTATTCTTCTTTCTTTTTATACTGCTTCCCTCTTGCATATTTTTTTTCTTAGCTGTATGGTATTTTGTCATTTGAAAACTGAATGACACATTAATTTCAAGCACTAATGGGAAACTTTCAACTTGAAATCTAGTCAATTTAAAGGAAGTTAAATGCAGTTTCTGCCAATGCACTTACCTTGAGACATCCTGCCAGTGTAACAGTTGTGTTCACATTTTCCTGTCTTTAAACTGTATTTCTTTTTTCTCTATTACTGTGTGAAAGACAAAGTCACTGGAGGATGATAGTGACAGAATGACTGACTATACAAAAGGTGCCCACAGAATTGTCTCTACGCCGTAAAGAGCAAGCTGAATTTTTTTACATTATTTCTTTTCCAGAGGAACTTAATATAACATGCAAATTTTCTAACACCCACTGTTCTTTCAGAGGTTTGTTACAAAATTTAAATCAAACTTTGCTTTTTTAACCACATTAAAAAATCTATTAAAATATAGTTGCAACAGAAAATGTATGATCAGCCTTGGTACAAAGAGTCCTTGCCAAGTGTATGTATGAAAGAAAGGGAGGAAGAATTCCTAATCTCTTCCAGGGTCTATCTGTAAAATATATAACTTCTATAATAGTATTTTAAAAATTTTCAGGATGAAGTATGATTTTTATATTTAAAATACCCCTTTAGTTGTCTGTTCCTGAGAGTAAACGAGTCCCAGCAATCTGGGATATATTCATACTGCTTACATGCATTTAAAGACATGAGACCTCCTGCTGTTTCAGTGCAGAGGATTCAGAAGGCACCACCCAAGCTCTAACCCAAAACATGCTTCATAGGTCAACACTTACCTATGTAACCCAAACATCCCCCACTACTCACTGATGTGCTGCTTTTCTTTTTTTCTGTTCTGGCTTGATTTTCAACATGGCCGTAGATTTCCCCCTTTGCAACCCTGACGGAATACTGCAGAGGGAGCCAAGAGTCATTGCCTTTACAACAGGTAGTAGAAAGAAACTTACATGTCCTGGGACAAATGCAAAGACCTTAATTTATTTTAGTTTTAGTTATTTTTCTGACCATGAACTCCAAGCTGAGATTTCATTGTATTGGGCACTATTTAGCAAGCTGAATTCCCCCTCTACAGCTCTCTGTTCTTTTAGGACTCGCCCATGCAAATTAAGAGCACCATGATTCTTTAAATGTAACCAAGACTCCTTTTCTTTTCTCACATTCTCTTGAATTAAATCTTGGATAAAATGTCCTACAATAAAGCAGAGTTCCCTTCCAGGGTTTGTCTACCTATGGAATATGGATACAGAGATGGTAGGAGCATGGATTACTTGTCAGTTTAAGCCCCAAAGCACCACATGATTAAACTTACAAAGAGAAAATAAGTCAACAGAAAGAAGTGTATTTGCATAAGCTAGCAGTAGCATCAGTCCTAAAGCTAGTGACCTCAAGATATAAATAAAGTATATAAATGTACATTTTTGTGCATGTCAAGTAATCCTTTTAGCTTGTACATTCTTTTGTTTCCATTCCAGACACATCAGGAATTCTCTGTCATACTTCATTTTCCCTCTGAGAATGAAGAGAGCATGCTGACTTTAACCACAAAGGCTCAGATTGTATGCAATTTGCTTGTCAACAAAGATGCCCTCCAAATAACAAGTGCTCTAACATATTTCAGTGATTCATCCCTCACATGATGATAAACATTTAATGCAGAGTGATGTAGGGATTTTATACAGCTTTATTTTTACTAACTCACCCACAGACATTTTTTTGCTTGGGCTTTCTTTCTTTTTAAATTTATCCAGTCAGTACTTACCATATATCAGCAGCTCTCCCATTATCGAAGCTTTAGTAGCTCAGGGCAATGATACTGTGCTTTTGCTTTATTTTCTTGAATCCTCTGAGAATGAGCATAGGAAAGAACTGCTGATTCTCTCTTTCCATATATATATATATATATATATATATATATATATATATATATATATTTTTTTTTTTTTTTTCAATTAGACTTAGGAAAATTTAGCAGGGTCTGAAAATGGAAAACTTTGTCAGGTAAAAATTTCTACTGATTCATGCAACATTCTTAAAAGCAACTTAAATATATGCGGAGTGGTTTTTGGCAGAAGAACCTGGAGTAGGTGGCTAAATAAAGACCCTGACATTAAGAGAAAGTACAAATTTGTCTCACTGGATCACATCAATAAACATCATGCTCTGTGTCCAGAAGTGGTGGGAAAATAGGAGACACATGACAGAATTTAGATAGCAACTCTCTCTTTGAAGCCAGGAACATTGCAAACCATAAATTATAAAAGTTTTGTACATTTTCAGCATTTCTAACTTGAGAAAATTAGGACTTACAGTCCACAACTGCCTTTTGTCAATTGTCTATTGAAACGTTGTCTAATAAGACAAGTTCTCCCAGACACAAAGAAGAAAAAGTACACAAAATTAAACATTTGAATGACTGATACAGACTGCTTTCCAAGAAACTGCATTCTTCAGGATTTTGGATTTTAATTCAAATTTTGATTTGATTTTTCAAAAATCCAAATGAAATAAAAATAGTTGTTTCAACAAACAAACCCTAAGAAGACCTACAACTTTTCCTCATGTTCTAGATTGGGAATGTAGGAAAATAATTTTTTTTGGTCTGGGTAATAGAAAATCTGGATATCTGAAATATAGGAGAATGAATTCTAAGCAAAATATTAGGATATTTATATTAATTGTATCTTCTTGGAGCACAGGTATTATTTGTCCAGACCCAACAATATCTTCCTACCCAATAGATTTTGTCTAGTTTTGCTCTTCTGGGAGCTCCAATGGCCAAAGCTGTGGTGGTCACTGCACAGCAGCAATCTTCCCTCTGCCTGAGAAAGCCATCAGGACCACCAAACTTGCAGAGTTGTTAATTCTGAAATGGAAAGAAGGACTGTATTTAGCAAATTGAAAGGTCACTTCTGTTTGTCTAACATCCATCTGCTTTTAACTGTGCTTTGACTTTTTTAGCAATAATGTTTTTTTCCTAAATGTGAGCTTTATAAAACTCATATACATGTCTACCTTCACACGTCATTGGGACATTTCTTTTTCATCACCATATTGACCTGCCCCCTGACCATTTAATATTTTTATTATTTTGTTGTCACAAGGCCTTTCACAAAACAGCATTGCTGACATTCTAGATCTGAGTTTCTGCATCTAGCAAAAGCTTTTTCCTCTATTACTCGCTCCTAGTTTTTAAATCCACAGTTTTTAAAGCAGAAAAATAGGTTGCAGGAGTAGTGATACGGGTGAAAAGGCAGGTATTTTTTCAATATCATTTAACATTTTCGTTTTTGGTGAAGTAGGGATCACCATATACTTTTTGATTTTCTGCAAAGGACAAGATCATCCAAATTTCCCTTTGAATGGATTTGCAGTGTTAAACTTGATTACTTACAGGTCAAAGGGTTTTAAATACAGTTTCTTATTCCCATTTGTGTATAATGTTGGTTTTCGTCCTACATCTCTTTTATATAACTATTTTTACCATTTATTATTGTGAACTTAACATAATTAGAGACATAATTTTCCTGACATTCTGCCTACCTTTATCCCAAAAATCCAAGGTTGGTCTCTGGACAATTCATAATCATAGTGTATTAGATTACACATAATTCACAGGACTTTGTATCAGACTTCTGCAAAAACACAAAAAAAAAGCCACATGAGAGAGACACAGCAGAGACTGCAGAGCTGGAGAAAAGAGGAGAGGCAATTCAAAAGCAGGAGCAACCATAAAGCTCCTACTGTTTCCATGAAAGTGGTATCTAGGTGTGGAATACTGTACTGTATTTCTTCACTTAAAGTCTCTTCCATGCTAAGAATGACCTGGCTGTTGTTGTTCTGCAGACACAGAAGCTCAGCAGTACAGATTTCGATACTGGTACAGAGTATGTGTTTGTGATGTTGTGTGTGGAAACAGACAGAACAGTCAAATCACTGCAAATGTTACTTCTGACTTCTGTCCCATAGTATTCCCAAAAGGGAGATTAAGAAAACCTTGCCTACTTTACCCTATTTCCAATGTTACTCATTATTTTTGTATTATTAATGCTTTTTTATGAACCATCAATTCTGTAGCCTTTGGAACTGTCTTTTATTTATACTATAAATTCGGAGCTGTGCAGACTCAGGAGCACTTACAACAGTGAGGATTATAGATTAATGAATGATATAATATTAATGTTATTTTTATTTTATTCCAAATTATGGAGTATTTCTCAGTTTCAAGTCTCCTTGAAAAAACATAATTAATGTAAAAAATGCCTGTCCAGCTTCAGTCTCCCTGGGATTTCTAATTAAAAAGCTGACTCATGGACTACATTGGTGCATTTACAGTAAGACAAATCAAGAGTAATTCAATTGGTACTGATTTACATACTTCAAGTTTAGAATGGTGTATGTGAGAGCAAAACTTTCCCCAAATCCCTAATGCACTTTGATTTATGTAAGCCATGCCACACATTTATAGATTTCTTTCTAAGTCATTTAAGCAATAGGATATTGCAGCAGCATGATTTCCCTACACAAGACATAAATGTTCTTAAATTGACTTTGTGGAGTGTTTCTGAGCCAAATAGGAAAGAATAAACCATTCTGAATCCAGGTGTGATGCAGTTAATAGTTAAAAGTACATCATGAGTGACCAGACTGAGGGAATGTCAAATGAGGGTACCTTTTTTTACCTTTGCCCCAGCACCTCTGCACCCTTTCACCCAACCTGCCATGGGACCGCTGTCCCACAGCCTTTCTGGAAGTATTTTCCTTTTGTTGTTCTCCTGCTGTAGTTCTCCTGCCATTTCCCATATGCTGTTATTCTTATGTCTTTGTTCTTGTATCTGCTGATATAGAAAGTACTTGCCACAGCAAGACAATCATCCCTTCTTTTCCTCCTTTTCCTCTGTTTTGGTTGTAGTTTTTGAGCTACTTTAGGGACCCCAATAACACAGAAGCATTAAGCTTAGTAGTCATACAGAACGTAGCCTCTGTTACCAATTAAAATGAGCTTCTGCATCACAAACAAGAGTAAACAATGGGGCCTCAAATGGGTCCTGATGAAAAGTATACAGTTACTGTGCCAAAATATTATGGGGACAGACAGTGCACTGGGCAGGAACACGGGGGGGGGATACTGATCTGGGAACCCTAACTATTTCTCATTCTCTTTCTTTCTCTCTTTCTCTACTCTTGATTTTTTTTATTTTCTTTAGGAGTAAATTTCAGCCTTAGAACTTATGAATTATACCTGAGGCTCTGAGGTCCAGAGCCTCCCGAGAAATCTTCATGAACACGAACTTGTCTCAGCCTTGTTTGTGCAAGAGAGGCACTATAGATCAAAAAGACTGAAAATAACAGCCTACACAGTAGCATGATGCCTATGCAAAGCGACTCAGAAGCTTCTGGGACTGTTTCTGGCCTTGATGCTGACTGTCAGGACTGATCCGTTCCATGTAGCCTCTTCCACACAGTCAATGTGACTGCATCTGGCCTTCCTGATGGGAACAGCCCTGGTGGGAGCAATAGTGCCTCAGACACCCTTGAGTCCATCAGAAAGTGCTTCAGCCCTCCACAAAGTGGATATCAAGGAGTCACTTCAGTCATACAAATGCATCTGGTGCCAGTTGAACTGCCCATATAGTGTAAGACAGCCCCATGGGGCAGGCAGAGATCACAGAGGGCTGTGCAACACACCATCCTGAATCAGGAAGGGCACCTCAAAGCTTCTCAAATGACACCAGACGCTTAAGTGTGCAATAGAATTGGACACTTGCTGCTGCTCAAGAGTAATATTTTAGTTTTCACCCAGTGTTCTCCAGATCTGACTGCACCAGGGGCTGAGAAGCCTGTGCTGGGACTCAGTTACAAACATACAGCCAGTGGGAGGCTTGTTTTGTTGTGGGATATCCAGGAGACTTTCTCCTCAGACAACTAGTTGTACATGTGTACAGGCAAACACTTAAATTGAAGTGCCTTAATATTGATTTGAATCCTGCCTTTGAGCACCATGATGAGTGACTGCAGAAGCCTTTAAATACAGTGAGTGTTTTATGGGCATTTTGGGTGGTAAAATGTTATTCTGCAGGAGCAATACTGGTATAAGTGGCCCCTACATTCAAACAAAACAAAACAAAGCAAAACAAAACAAACAAAACAAAGAACTTGTACATTATTCAAGAAACTGAAGTTAAATAAAATCTGGCTGTGATAGACTTTCATCTTTGATATTTCATCCCATGTACTAACTTCACACTATGAGCACATGAATAAAGATATTTCAGACTAAATAAACAAAGCATGAAAAGAGTTTTAAAAAAATCTTTATCTGGATGGTTTCTTCCATTAAGCTTTGCTGCTAAATTCTAATAATCTTCCTCATATTACAACCCATATCTAGGGATATTATTGAACACCTTAAAAACCCGACTCTATAGCTGATAGCGGATCAAAAATTTCATAATTACTTTTTTTCCAGAATGTTCTAATAGCTTAGTATTAGAAGTAAACTGCACACATGCATACTCCGCTTTCACCATGTTTTTCATTTACCAAGATGAGTAAATTTACCATTTATCAGAGCATTTTTATTGTGCTCTCATATGCAAGGCTGTTCAAAGAGATTGAAAGATGAAGGAAGAGGAGATCATGAGAAATGAGAAGGATTATAAAAGACTTAGAAGTAAGCCTCAATTTCATTGAAACAGGTACCTATACTGTTTGGCTTTAAGGAAGTTTTAAACTCTTATCTTAAGGATCCTTGTCACTGCAAAATGAACTGATGCTACAATGATTCAATCCTGTGCACAATATTCCTGATCTCGAGTGCTCTGTGTTCACTGCCTGTGTCAGGCAGGGCTGAGAGATAATAGGCAGCTCCTGACAGACCAGCATCCTCTCTCAGGTGTCCTACTGAAAGTTTTCTGAACCCTCTCTTTGAGCTCTGAGCAAAAGAGAACATGAAAGAGTAAAGAAGAGCAGGAAATGGAGAAGCTAAAAATACAAAGGGTTAGAAGCCCTGAATGTGAAACAGAAGAAACAGAAGTTGAATAAGTTAGTGGTAATGAAATGAATACATAATATGCATATTCTGGAAACCATTGTTTACCCCAGGAAACACAGAGGGTAATTTCACGCTAAGGAGCCTGCTGTGCTGTTGATTTTTTGAGGGGTATGCCTAGCTATGCTTGGTGCTTCTCCAGAGCTCTGCTCAGAACTATGATACTTTACAGTTCTGCTTCAGCAGAATAGGTTACTGCTTGAGCTCCCTATTCTCAGATCAGTCACATAAATATATGTGTTTCATTCCCATTCCCATTTCATTTCCCCTGGTACCCTTTGGTGAACTCCAGTGATTATGAGGATAAGTGATTATTTGTACACTCCAGAGCCAGGCACTGCAAAAGTTTATTTTATAGTCTTCAAATTCATTGCCTTTTGTGACTTGAATTAACTGAAATAGTGATTAGCAGTCATGTTATCAGCCTATTATATAACCTATTATATAGATATTATCTGCCTGAATAGTACCTAAAAGCTTCAGGATTATTTAGTATGTCTTTTTGTTTTTCTCTCTAGTGAAGTGTTTGAGGTGTTTAGAGGACTTCAAGAATCTCAGTAGATCAGTCATTCAAAAAAAATTTGCTGATTCCACCAAAGGTTTAGTGATTGCTTGCTGAAGTATTCCATTTCCATTTATCTTTTTTTTTTTTCTGATTTGTAAAAATGACCATTTTCTACTGAAAGCTTGATTAGATAGATAACTACTTTTAATTATGTAGATAGCTTAGCAAGCAGGTAAATAGGGAAATCTAGCAAGAAATAGAATGTCTTCTACTTACAATACATATTAGAAGAATCTATCCTGGCCCTAATGCATTATGGTCTTATTTAATTATTTCTGACAGATAGGAAAGTTTGCTGGGGAATCAGACTATTACAAGTCATAATCTTATGTGGGAAGTAAAATTTTCAGTCTGAATCAGAGCATTTTCTCATGTCCATAACATATTTTGGAGCACAGCAAATAAGTTATGATCCATCTATACCCTGTTCTTCATTACAAATGTTACCATGTAACAGAGTATGGGAAATATGAACAAGAAGTACAAAACTGGTCAGAAATGGAAGAGAAGTTTATACCTATTTTTCTCTCTCTTTTCACTTGAATTTCATTTTTTAAAACTTTTTTATATCACCTTTGTTTGCTTTAAAAAATAGAGAAGAAGATGTGAACAAAGGACTCCTGAAATGTCATCCATGTTTTGAAAGGGGGAAACTTTGCATTTTCATTTTCAAAATATCAGCTTTAAAATGAACATAGTCTGCTGGGTAAGGCAGAAAATGTTAAAAGCAGACAAAAGAAATAACCTTAAACATTACCTAGTTCCAGTTTGTATTTGAACCTATGCCTTGGGCTTTCATTTTATATTTAATACTGTTTCCTGGGTCTAATTGCTCCAAAGAAAGAGTGATGAAAGCTAAAGAAAGAGACTCTGTAACAGCAAAAAAAAGTCTGCTTGTGGTTGTATCTATTGGTTAAATAAATCCCTCTCTGTGAAGTTCATTTGTTGTGAACTCCTGAAGAAAAGAATTGCTTCACATCCAGAACAGTTTTAGAGGTTACTGCTAGGTACTGTCAGTGGGAGTTTACTGCTCCTGAGCTCCTTGTCCTTCAGGAGTCTTACATTTCTCTCCAGCTCTCCATACACATGCACAGAGAGATCTCAGGAGACTGGAGCAAGTGGTACAAGGTGAATGTCCTGGTTCCTTTCAGAATAATGTCAGGTTTCTACCCTGTCTCTGAAGGCAAAGAAACCACATGTAGTCTGTGAAGAGATTCTCCTGTTGTTACTTGAAACACATTTTAAGTGCTACTTAAAACACATTTTATTCCCCAAATTGTTGAGGACATCTACGCTTTCACATTGTGTATTTGGGGCAATGAACCCTTGTGGTTTCAGGTTAAAGTAGAAATCCTGATTTAAATTCCTCATCGTGCAGCTACTTTTCCACTTTTGAGCAAGTTCTGACTTTTCTTATCTCTCCATAAAAAGTATTATGACAGGAAGTTCTTGTCATGAAGACACATTATATGGCTAATTAACTTATATTTGCAATGTCTTTTTTATGGCACTTGTATGAAAATCCTTACATTGCTGTTGTAATGAGTTTGCTCTCTTCCTATCAACTGCAAATGAAGCAGTGGTTGTTTAATACTGAAGCATATTTCTACTCTTAATTATGGGCTAGATTATTATCACTCTCAGCCCAGCTTGAAGGTACTCTCTTCTTTGCAATATCCATTTTTCAGGTTTGTGCTGTTAGGTTCAGCTAATTTATTTTTGTAATTGGAAAGGAAGTAAGTTTGAGGAGGCATCACTGTGCTTCATCTTGCCCATCAGGGCTGAATAGCTAGTGGTCATTTGAATGTGTTAAGTATCCTGGAGTGCAGTCAGGAAAAGCACTGTAAAATGTAAATTGCATTGCACTGAAAATGTAGCAGCTGTTAGGAAAAATGAAGAACAGAACTGAAACGAAGGTGAGCCTCAGCTCAAAGGCTGTGCTCAGTGCCACAGGCCTCTCAAACTGGGCACTAATCCATTTCTGACTCCTAGGATTTGCAACACCCTATTTCTTTCATATTATTTGGAAGTTAATTACAGGGCCTATCAGCTTTTTTGGCTCAATAATATTTCAGTGAAAAGTATTTAGGCATTATGTGACTGGTTGCAAGGGAGATTATCAAGAAGTCAGAGAAGTGTAATAATCAAGGGATTTCTTTGTTAATAAAGAACTTGATGAAAAACAAATTAGTTAACAGTACACTGAGTTGAAATCTTGCTGATGGCAAATTTTGAACTTAATTAAAAAAACCCAAACTTGAAGACATTTTAAAGTTTTCTGTAACATCAATATTATGCAGAAAATTTGTAAAAATGGAGATCTCCAACTCACCCTTTTAGGTCTGCAGATGAACTTCACTGGTGTATAGCATCTGAATGCTTCTGTCGTGCTATTTAAGATCTGAATCCAGAAACTATGGTGTTTGAAATTAAGAACTTGATGAATTTATTGCAATGAAATCCACATCTATCCATAGCTGCATTACACCTTACTATGCCTGTTTAGGAATCATGTTAAAGAGAAACCACAGCCTGTGCTTGGTTTGCTGAGACAATGTGGCTACCTGTGTTCCTGGTGTGCTACGGCAGAGGCTGCTGTGCAAGTTACGTGAGGTGCTCAATGTGCGGCATCTAGCAGCTGGGAATCCCTGCACATCTTGCACCTTGCAGACCATAATTCATAGTTCAGGGGGCAGACTATCCCTCCAAAGCACACAAAGGTCTTGTTTCCACACTGGTTTTGTCCAGAGTCAAGGGGTTTTTTCTCTTGCCAAGTAATATATATTTCAGCTGACATGGTGTTTGTGGTGAGAAGAGAGAAGAGCTGGTTTTGTATTCATATGTGCATTCCCAAATGGAACATTCACACAATAATGTTAATGCAGCATAGGTAAATTGTTTCACTTTTGCTTTCCTTCATGTGCTGTGTTCATGGTTTGTGTGAGGGTTTCTCCAGTGGATGCATTCAGCATGAAGCCATGTATCAGTGCCACAGCATTTCTTTGACTCTGCCTACTACATTTTTCAAATGAATAATATAATGCATGTGTATTTTGCCTCAGGAAAACAAATGCATCCTCACAAACAACAACCAAGTAGGGAAGTGTATTTTCATCTTGATAATGGCAACCCAAAGTGCTAAAACATCATGGACTGGGTCCCTAAAAATCATAAGCATGTCTTAAAGATCCTGAGAATAGGAAAATTTATAATACCTTGAATTTTTTTCCTATTTTTCTTTTTTTGTTTTGAGTATTGAGACACACTTGGGGTGTATTTCCTTTTTTTTTTTTTTCTTTAGCCATGAATTCTAGAAACTTGTTTTTTAAAAGAAAATCTTTCCAAATCCTTATGCACATATTCCAGTCAAAAAGCCAGATTTGAATAAATGCATCATTACTTATTTTGACCTTTAGAATAAGGTGGTGAAGGCAAGGGGTTTTGTCATATTTTTGCAGGCAAGGAAACATGGCACATAATAAGCAAATCAGGGTTTTGTAATGAAAACTCTTTTCAGCAAGACAAGCAATTCCCTTACAGTCTCCCGAAAATGCCAAGTAGAGGCGAGTTCATTTCACCTAATCCAAGTTTGTTGTTTGGGATCTGTAATTGAAGAGATTCCTATCACCTAATTCTTTCTGTCTTGTAGGTGTCTAACCTAAATAATCTGCTAAGGCTCATCTTAGGGTTAAGGGAGAGTGACAGGAACCTCCAGACTGCAATTCATTCTGTCTGTCATAGGTTCTTGTCCTGGTGAAGAGCAAGTCTCTACAGCATTCCCTGATTTTATGGGAAGCTTGGGACAAACCATTCCCACCTGTATTTTTCAGACAGCTGAGGTCAGTTGTGCGGGATCTCGCTGCAAATCCCTTTCTGAGCACCACTGCCCCCATGTGTGAGCTGGGCTCACAGTCAGAACATGAACCAAAACCTAAGGGCCATGTACCAGCCTGATTCTTGGTAGTTAAAAATGGATGCAAACTTTTGTGCTGCTGTGCATTTGACAGCTTATGAAACAATTTAGTTTGTAATACATTTGCTTAAATGAAAACCTGATTAATTCTACTGTACTGACTTATTAGAACTAATAGGTTTTGTTACATGTGTTGCAATTTAAGCATTGTTAATTATTCAGAGCTGAATATCACAAAACATTTGTCATGAATATTTGCACACATTTTAAACAAAATTGTCCTTGGCAGTGTTTGCAACAGTTAAATATTTGATTTTCCTGTATATTTGGGTGAGACAATTTTCTTTTCATGAATATCAGCAGAAAGTGAATCTCACATGGTAATCCACACAAATATTTATTTAAGGGAATTGTGGTACCTGCAATATACTTGCCAGCATTTTTGAGAATTACTGAGGTGAATGGTCATGCAACCAGCAAAGCAGTTGGAAGTGTGTTAGTAACTTCTGCAGATGTCACCAGATGGTAATGACAACACCACATTCCATTGAAAACTGCCGCAAATGCCATTTGGTAATATGTAAAGCAATATTATCCAAGCATAATAATAACATTAAAATATTAACATAACATTCCAGAATCTCCACATTCAGGGAAACAATTCTGGATCTCCTAGGTTGACTTGCCACTGGGACCTCACACTGCACTACACAGTACTCTGTCCCTGCACAGTGTTGGTTTCAGCTATGCAACCTGTTTCCTGGAGTGAAGCTTCCAGTGTTTCCATTTGACAGGGAATGGGGACAATATTGAACTTGTAGAGAGTGACAGCCTTTGACACCAGTCTTTTATGTGACACAATGCTTGATACTCATCCTGATATACTTTGGTTTTCCATGGCATAGGTATTGGCACCTAACATATATAACTCCAACGATAATTACATAATCAAACAACTCATATTTCCTCCTTGCTTTAAGAACCCATTGCCTGCTACACTTAAACCAGTTGAGTATTCTTCCACCTGAGCTTGTTGCTTTCCAAGAGGACCCAAGCTCAATCTGGGGATGGGAAACCCCAAAGATCATTTCATATAAGCAATAAATGGTTGTGGAGGACACAGCTCTCAAGTATAGCAAGAAAGGTGTCACAGCTTCAAATCACTCTGGAGAGTGCAGAGCACACACCATTCTCCTCCTGATACTAAAACACCGTAACTTGTGACCCCACCTCTGTGTCATTTCAGTCATTTTGAATTAGGAAAAAATCACAGAGATAATCATGATGATCCAGGGCCAAATGCTCAAATGTGTGAAAGCAGACTGTTTGTGCTAAAGTGGGCAGACCTAAGGAGCGTGGACAGGATACACCCTGGCACCAAACCACAATGTTCTTCAGATGCATGAATGGGGCTATCACTCCCCACTTTCTATTAAGGGTTTGCAGGCACCACTTGCATCGTTACTAGCTAAGGGTAGGTGAGATAATTCTCTATTGCCTTGGATTACATATCTCTGTTTCTTCTGCCTTTTCAGGAGAGGGAAAACCACTAGGAAGAAGATCAGGCCAGTGGGATGAACCAGCAGCTGTTGAGTGAGGAGTGCACTGGCAGTTTCTCAGGACTAAAGAGAGCTGGTGCGTGAATCCAATGCCTGCTGCTCTTTGAGCTACTGCCTGGACCAATAAACCTCCTGTTAAAATGAGCCTGCTGTGATTGTTTTGTTGGTATTTTTAATTTAAACAATAGCTAATTAAATATGAAAGCAATTAGTATTTCTGTTCAAACAGCTGTCATGTAATGTCTGGTGCTGCAGTTATGATTCCTTAGCAGCACTGCAAATGGTTTAGAAGCAAAGACTTTTGGGGAGTGGAAGGGGAAATAGAGCAATAGTTACTATGGGCATTGAAAACCACTGGCAGGTGCATTTAGCTTTTGCTGCATCAATTTACAAGCATGTGGGACGCTTATAAACATAAATATACTTTGGATTATGGTGGAACTTTAAGTAACATTAAAATATACAGGAGGGAGAAAAATACAGTGGCTGATGTTGTCTTCTATCTTTACCCATAGATTTTCCTACACAGGGTGTCAAAATGTCAGTGGAGAACAAGAGTATCATGGATCTTCTTCCATGCTGATGTTCTTCATACAGCCCGGTTTTATGACGGAAAAAAAAGGACAGTAAGGAACTAGTGAGGTGTGAAATCAGCTGGAATTCCTGTTCTCTTGGCAGCAAACTGTAGCTTACACAATTAAAGGCTAATGCACTCAGTTTTGCTACACTTCCTACCCTACCCTGTAAGGTAGTGAAGCATCAGGACTCTCCAGGGATGTGGTTTTACAGAAGACACCCTGGCAGTGGCAGGACCTGCAGCAACCTGGGTGCAGGCAATGAATGAAGCTCCTCGTTTGTACCCTGGCAATGTGCATCTCCTCTTTCACTCCTCACAGCCTGCGTGCTCCTGCAGCCCAGGGCCTGTGGTGCAGCTGCAGGCAGGTAATGTCCAGCAGCAGTCTCTGGGTTCCACACACCTTCTCTCGGCCGTCCTTGTCCGATCTTCCTGCATTGGAGCATGAACTTGCAGCTTTTTAAAAGTCCAAAATTGTACCACTGCTACATTTGCTATTAGGGTCTGTATCCTGGCCAGCTGGAGCTACACACTTGCCACTCATTTTACTTGTAGTTCAACTTGTATTTTTGTATTCTGAACTGTTCAGTGCACTTGATCAAAATCTTTTTTTCAAAAACTAATAGCAAGTGTTCCAAAATATTTTAGGTTTTTATTGATATTATCAAGACTTTCTGTGTTGAACCATGTACTAACTTAATGATACAGTTAAACAGAACCACCATTATTACAAATTCCATTCTTGTACAAAAATATGGGGGGAAAATACTCTTAAAGCAGACCTTTAGCTGGCCTAAATCAGCACAGTTTCCTACAAATTAAAAGCTCAATTTTGTTTACTGTGACTGAGAACCAAGCCTACTTCTGTTTTGGTTGGCAAGCATACAAAAGAACCTCATTACTTCCAAGTTTTTATTGTGAATAAATAATTGGCATTGATCTATGTTCAGTCACATTCTATACATTATTAAACCCTTGTTTACTAAACAACCTTTAGAGTTTAAAAACAAGGGAAAAATTCACTGCAAAATGAATCAAATCTCTGTAAAAAATCAACCTAAGGAGTTTAGAGGTAAGGTGAGTGAAGTTCATTTAATTAAAAGATTGCTTGAGGGGAGACATTGGCAGATCAATTTTTTAAGTTTGTGGAATTACGCACAGATATGCAAGTTTAAAGCTGCTGCCTCTGATTGCAGAATATAACAAATGGGAAGCATAATATATTTATGAACCATTCAATATTTTCCCCCCACCCCCTTTCTCAACTGGTTTATTGAAAAAAAAAAATCCATTCCAAGTTGTGACAGACATTACCAAAATATATATAAGAAGGTGTTAACGTACTTTTCAACATGAAATTCTAATTGAAACTTCCACACAGTGGAAGCCAGGGAGTAAGTTTATGGCCTGGGGACATGCAGAAACTACTTTATAAGAAATTGCCTTTTTGATAGTGAATATTAACTGATTATTTTTTAGGTTCATAATTTATTGAATAGGTTTTTTCCATTTATTTGTACTTGGGCAATTTTCAGGACTTCCTGAAACTTTGAACCTTTTAACTTCTTATTAAGAGGTATATGTAAAAAAAATATGCATAGTGGAAATGTTAAAAAAGTTTTAGTAAAAAAGAGTCCTTTTAACTAATCGATAGTCGGAGGACCAGTGGTCTGCCAGTGCATATCCTTAAGCCACAACACATTGTGATACAAAGGCTTTGGAAAATTCTATAAAGCCTATAATAATAATAATTGTGAAAAATGCAGTACCTTGGAATTTTAAATATTAGTACAGTGATCATATAAATGGAATTTTATGGGTACATGTAAAACTGTATTATTTTTATTAATATTACTAATATTGTTTATTATTATTGCAGCATAGCACAACACGTTCTCTAGTTAAAGGTCCCTTTGCATTTTCATTACATATCCCATTTTTGGTGGGGTTTATGACTCAGTCATTAAAATTCTCCACAGGCTAGAAATTGGGAAAGGAACTCACATTCTAAAGTAATCTGTTTAATGAAAAAAATGGAATGAAATTAATCTGGTTGGTTAGAAAAACGGTTAAGGAAACTCACTACTCCATTAAGTAGTACCTGAAGTTTATTACAATTCTATTTTTTAATATCTCTTCTTGCTTGGAAGCAAAGCCATGAGCCTAATATTTGGTCCTGTTTCGGTTTTTGCCTAGGGACTAACTAGGAAATGATTTACATCCCCTCAAACTTGTGCAAAACACTTGTTCTAAATTTATGGTATCTTACATGAGGTTTACATATCTGAATTTTGAACATTCAGGACAGTGAGAAATTGGGCTTTTTGAGTTATGGTGCTGAATCTCTACTTGTCAGGTTTGTCTGTCATACCATGTTGGAACACAGGGCAGTAATCCCAGAAACCAGCACTGCTGCAAATCAACATGTACAAACACAGAGCTTCTTTTTTTGTTCATTCTTTACTGCAACTCTCCCTCATCTTTCGTCTGACTCCTAACAATATGAATTTCTTCTTTCTGTATAACTACCTTGATGTGATGGATGAAACATTTCATTGTTGAGGTTTTCAGCTATAAAGAGTCACAGGATCATTCACGTTGGACTTCAGGCTGTCTGTAGTCCAACGTTTTGCTGAAAGCAGGGTCAGGTGTGGTCCTCAGAAAGGTTGCTCAGATGCTTAACCAGTCAGTCTTGAAATCCTCCAGGGACAGAGGCTTCAGAGCCTCCATAGGCAGCCTGTTCCAGTGCTGACACCCCCTCCCACATGCAAACTTATTTTTAGGATGAACAAGCCCAGCTCTCTCAGACTCAGTACTACAGGAAGTGCTCCAGCCCTTGAACACCTTGGTGGGCCTCCACTAGAGTAACTGCAATTTATCAATGTCTTTTTATTATAATGCCCCAAAGTGGATGCAGATCCAGTCTGAGAGATGAGAAGAGGGCAATACCTTCTCTCATCTCCACACTCATGCAGCCCAGAGTGCTGGTGGCCCCTGTTGCTGCTGTGGTACCCTGCTGGCCTGTGCACCTCCGTTTCCATCTGTCTCCATGGGGTCTTTTCTGTGCAACAGGTCCCCAGGTTCTGTGACTGCAAGGGGTTACTCTTTTCCAGGCACTGGGGAGAAAGACATTGGCCTTCTGTGAGTTAATGACTGGTTTGTTATTGAAGCTCTTGAGAATTTTTGTGGTTTCTCCCACTCACTGCCTGCAGTTAACCAAACTATCTTCCTCTAAACCCAGTAAGGGGCTACAGTTACAAAGGTTTAAAAGACTGGCCATAAATCAGGCAAGATTGAAATTATTTTGTGCATTTATGTTATATTTCTATGAAAAATAATGAGAACAACTACATACCTCCTTTACATTGCAACCAATTTTTTTTTTCTAAAATAAACCCTACCGACAATTACATACATACATACATGCATACATACATATATATATATATATATATATATATATATATATATATATATTTACAAAAGATGATACTTTTGTGTTGTTTCGCTTTAATCTGTCCCAAGGGATCCATTGACAAAAATGTGCATTACACTCACCTTCAGGGTCAAGTTGTAACACCAGGTAATTGATAAAAAATTACTAAAGTCAAGACAAATAATACTTTTCCTCTTTTATCCACAAATCCAGTATTTTATTTTATCATAGAAGGCACTCAGGTTGTTCAAACTTTTTTAATCCTTGATAAATCACTTCTGACTGTTCCCAGTAACCTTTTTCTCCTCCATCTGACCAGAAATAGGTTTAAAAAGCCATACTGAATGATTTTTCTAGGGACAAAAGTGTTGTTGACTGATTGTTCCCAATTGCCTTTTTGGGTTTTCCTAAAGATAGTAATATACAATTTTCCTATTTATAAAAATGACTACATAACCACTAAAAATGTTTTGGTAAAAAAATGTCCTTTTAACTAATCAATATTCTGAGGACCAGAGGGCTTAACTAATTTGGACAGGGACTAAACTGCTTTGAAATGGAATATATATTCATTTTTATGTAAGTGATTATAAGAAACAAACCTTCTTCTGCTCCATTGTGCAGGGAAGAACAAGACCATGGTATGTGACCAGGAGCCCTCAGATATATATTACAAGCACTGAGAGAGTATTACTGATAGTAATGAGATTCATGTTCCTAGGCCCAAAGTATCTTTGCAAATTGGAAATTAATTGATGTTTATGCACCAGAAAATCTGTTTGTGAATATGTATGCAGGTTTGAAATATTTTGCTTTCTGTCATTTAAAGACCTTATTACACCAGTAGGAAGAGAAGCCATTTATTCTGGCATTGGATCTAAAAACATTGGAATGAAGGAGGTTTTTGGCTCAAGGGGTCCCTTGATGTCACAGGCATAGCATTGTATCATCAATTTTATATTGCAATCAAATTCTTACATTATTTTATACATACCCAGTGGATGTGTTTTATTTTCCTTTCTTTTCACAGTCTTCCTTGTGTGTAAAGTCTGTTATACCACCTGCGGTTTGAATATCTTTGGTTTAGTCAGTAACTCTTCTTCTGTTCCAGTGTCACTTGCCTTTCTTAAAGGCAAGTGGCTAAGAATCTAAACAGTGTTCAGATTCTGGATGACCACTCACTAGAGATTCAATCAGTGATACATTTTTTTTATTTTCTTTCCTAGATAAATCTGTCCAGTGATATTATATGGCATTATTTCTTTTTCACATAATTTTCCTGTAATTGGTCAGAATTCCAAGGTGGTTTACTTCCTCTGCATTTTCTAGTGGATGGTTCCCCACCTTACAGAAGAAATTCTTCCTGTTAAACTAAGTCCACTCTCTAGCACTTTGTACAAATTTACAATAAGTATTTCTCACATCTTTTAGTACAGTCTTCAAGCTCCTTTTACCAACAATCACTTCTAACATTGAGCATTAGCAGCAGACTTGTGCCAAGATCAGTAAAAAAGATATTATGATCAATTTCTTAAGCATTGGTTCTGGGAAAACCTCAAGAACAATACTTGACTCAACTTTTAAGTTATTCCTTACCTGTGAAAGTCAATAATACTTTTTCATTATGCTCTTATGTTGTTCCATTTGTTTACATCTAATTCTTATACTAATCTGTGTCTTCTGCATTTTAACCAATAATTTTCCATATGGAAACATGTCAAATGATTTACTGAAGTCCAGTTACATTAAACCTATTGCCTTTCCTTTATCTAGAAAATCAATTACTCATCAAAAAGAAATATCTGCTGAGGCTAATGTGATCTATCATGGGTGAATCCATGTGACATTTTACCCTACTTTCCATTTACTTCTATATATTTAATTATTCTTCCTCTTAAAATATCTTTTTACTCCTAGATAATGTGATAGTCAAATTAATTGGTTTAAAGCTGTCCAGATTACTTTCTTTTCTATTCTTAAGTCTAATAATAGTAGAAGTAACAGTAGTTTGACTACTAGTAGTAGTATTTCTAAACATTTTTTTTTACTTCATGATTATTTTAATGGTTGGAGAAAAGCAGGTATAGTAAAAGTCCTTACCAGGGGTTTCCTGGGATGTTTGCTGATTAAGAGAAAGCATAGAATCATAGAATATCTCGAGTTTCAAAGGATCTATAACTTACCAAAAATACACCACATGACTAAAAGCATTGTTCAATGTCTCCTTTAGTTCTGACAGGTTTGGTGCCATGACCACATCCTTGGGGAGCCTTTTCTGTGGAACCTTGGAATGGTTTGGGCTTGATGGGGCGTTAAAGATCATCTAGATCCAACCTTACTGCCATGGGCAGGGACACCTTCCACTAGACCTCATCCAGCCTGGCCTTGAACACTTCCAGGGATATGACGTCTACAACGTCTTTGGGCAACCTCTTCTAGTGTCTCGCCATCCCCACAGTATTTTTTTCCTAATATCTAATCTAAATCTACTCTCAGTCAGCTTGAAGCCATTCCCCCTTGTCATGTCACTCTGTGCCTTTGTAAATAATCTCTCTCCATCTTTCTTTGAGGATCTTTTCAGGTACTGGAATGCTGCTTTTAGGTCACCCTGAAGCCTCCTGTTCTCCAGGCTGAACAATTCCAATTCTCCCAGCCTTTCCTCACAGGAGAGTTGCTCCATCCCTTAAATAATCTTGGTGACCCTCCTTTGGACTCTATTATTTGCAAGGAATATTTATTATATTACACGGTGTCATTTTATCAGCCTGTTCTAGCCCTTGGAGTTACAGTGCAATTCACTGTCTAGTAAACTTTTACGTTCCTTGTTAAATTGGTAAATACTCATAGGTCCTTTTGTACATTGATTATAATGTTGTAATGAGTGGGGAAACAACATGATGTGAGGGGTGTTCTATGGCATTAAGCTTGGGCTGCATCCCATCTGTGTGTCCAGACAAAGCGTGAGTGTAAATTCTTCCTCTTTCTCCCTCATACTCCTGCTGTTGCAAAAAGAAAACACACATATATTGGTCAGAAAGGGTATTTATAGAACCATCATGCATAAATGGCATTTTATGGGTCATTGAGGAGGAAAAGGGAGGAAAATATGTGCTAAATATTCCTGTCAACTGCTTCAGGCCTACTGGGAGAGTCGATCTACATTCATTTGTTGTCAGGATGATTTAGGGGCAGGGAAGTAAGAGGATAACACCAGAGCAGGGATGCAGTGGGAGGAGTAACCTCCATATAAACATACCTTTCTGCAGATCTGGCCTTAACAACCTGTACTAGTTCCTGTGTCTTCAATCCTGATACGTGGAAATGGCATAAAAACTTTCTTATCCCAATGGGTGTTCTGAGGGTAATTGCAGCGAATCTTGAAAAGGCTCATATTCTGTCACAGTATGGGCTGTACAAGCAGTTAAGACATTGGGAAAATTGCACAGTGTGATAAATATTGACCTTTTAAGTAGCATTAGGAGTACAATCATTCCAGTGTGTATCCAAAAGAATGTAAGTCAACACACTGGAGGGTGTTTTTCTGAATACCAGCAGGTACATTTCACCAGTTCTGTGTTCTGCATGGTGGTGAATTTTGTTTATCACAAGTCTGCAAATAATTTCTCCTCATAAAAATGACTTGTCCTCAATGTATATGCAAAATTCTGTGCTAATTTTTTCAAAGGAAAGTATTTTACTACCTGAGGTATCAAATTTTAAAAATATAAATGTTCTTTATGAATGCAGGCCTGGTGAGTCAGTTTGAGGGTAGGACTGGGAATCATGGTTCCAATCATTTTGGATGGCAAAAAAAAGGCACAGCAGACATACCTGCAAGTGAGAGATAGAAGACTAGGATGAAGTCACATTCAATGCTTGTTTTTAATCACTGACAGGAAACACACTGTACAAGCAGCATTCCTGTAGCACACAGTGTCCATGGGCTTTACTTCCCAAAACCAGATGAAGTCTGTGGTTTGGTTTTTGGCCCACTGTACATATTTTTAGCATTATTTAGGGTAGTAAACAAAGTATTTAAAACTTGGTTTAATTTCTTCTTGCATTTAGTGTGAAGTTAAATATAATTCCAGTTTTGAGCAGTTTGCAATTGACAATAAACATAGTTACAAGCAGAAAGGATGTTTTCCCTTGTATAGCAATATTTTAGGATGTTTCACATTACTTTTAACTCGGTTATGATGCCTGAATAACACAGAATAGCGAGTGTGCCCTTTCCTTCCATTCTTTCCATTACTGCATCCCCCAAAACACTAACCCATTGGAAATAAAAAGCAGATAGTAAGGAGGCACAGACTCTAAAGATGACAAGAGATGACTCATTTTGACCTGCTCTGGTAAAGTATTGCAATAGTATTTGCCAATAATATTTGCCACTCTACAGTGGGTACTTTTGGGGATTTTTTCCTCATAGGAAATTCATAGGGAGTCTTCATATTCTGTCTGTCAGAACTATGATGTTTAATTTAATAATCTAAATCCAGATATACAGCTAGCAAAACTTGCAATTATTTAATACCTTCAGAGTATCCTCTAAAGGCATTCTGCTATATACCCCTCTCCAACTGAAGGAACTGTAAGGAGGGTAGCAAGAGGAAGAAATAGGAGGGATTTTTTTTTTTTTTAATCTCACCTGAAGAAATATCTCAGACACATTTCTGAGGTTGGATTCCCTATGGCTACATCTACAGTAATAAATTAAAATGTCCTTGTCCAACTGGCAGAGAGGAACTAACTGCTACCTCAGACTCTGAAAAGAATGGCTACAATGCAAACTTCCTGTTGGAAATGGTGTTTAAAAATCTCCTGTTTCCAAGGACCCTTTAGAAAATTTCAGACTGGGGCGAACCCAAAGCAAGTCAGACACTGTTCTAAGTATTTGACAGTGGGAGGTATTGATAATACCTCTTGTATTGGTGCTTGTATTGGAAAGTCCAGAAAGGCACTGGGTGTTAATTTGATGTTACAGACATAGTTCGAAAGTGCATGTAGTAAAATGTCACAATTTAATTCATGCTGCATCTTAATTGAACGAACTGAGATGTTTGTAAATCCAGAGTATATCCCCAGTCATCCAGCAGTAGGATGATTAACTGAACTAAGGAACTGCTGGGTCACAGAACTAATGCCTTGTATTTTCAGTATTGGCTGCCTTGACATACAAGCATCAGTCAGGCTTTATCAGGACTTGAGAGGATCCTACTTTATTTCCAAAAGAGTAATAATATAACAAAATTCCTAACTGTGGCATCCACTAGAATGGAAAGATTTAAAATGTGGCTAAAAGGAAAATAACTTTTTTATCATGCATGTGCGAATTTCTCCTAAAAACATGCCAGCACAACAACAAACACAAAAATAAACCAAAAAACTCCAAACAAACAACCAACTGACTGGCCAATCAAAATGACCCCAAAACCCCACCAAAATTAAACAATATCTGTGTTTGGCTGCAAACAGCAGTCTGAGAAGGGTGGGGGTTTTGTCTTTCATTTATTGGAACAATGAGCAGATATATGATATTAATCCTTGAAAATTCACATATTTGGAAGAGAAAGTGACAGTATGTTACAAGCACAAAAAAAAAAAAAAGAAAAGGGGGGTAAAAGAGAAAAATAAATACAAAACTAAACATCAGGCAAAGACAAGGGATATCACAATGACAATATCCATGGAGTTCAGAACACTTCAGCAGTGACTGAAGAGTTTATCCGGACCTAAACAAAACAATCATCACCTCAGAGGCAAAATGCAGCAGATAATATCACATGACATAGTCAGCTTGATGCACTGATAACATTTGTTAGCTAAAAGAACTAAACAAAGACCTTTTGTTCATGTGAATCTCATTTCTAGTGAATGTCATGGCTGTGCTGAAGAACCTTCACCTGACAGTTGTGTGAGGACCACAACAGCCACTGCTTGGTTCTGTTAATAATTAATGATCAAATACCTACAGTGCCACCCACAGGCACTTGAGTTTTCTCCTGGTTACTAAACAGGTTCCCACCTTGAACTTCTAATCAAAATGGAATTGTTAAACTTTTTTGGTTCCACTGGAATAAATCACCCTATGACAAACTTGAAAGTTTGTCCAACTCTTAAAAGGTAAACAGAAAGAAGAAAACAAAACAAAACCAAACAAAAATAAAAGCAAAAAAAAAAAAAAATAGGGAGAGGAAGGAAATAAAAGAGAAGTGCTATTTTAAAGGTCTATCACTGTTTTCAAATTTAGTGCTGACATGCCTGCCTAAAGCTGTCTACTAAACTGGGATGAGTAGTCAACATCTGTTCTGAATTATTTATTTATTTTCAATTGCAGAAAATTGGCAGTTCCAATGTCCCTAAGAGAAGGATAATTGTAATTATCTATGATGTTGTGAAAACTGTTTCAATGGCTCAGCAGTTACTGAGAGCCTGGGGTTTTTTCCTCTCTATCCAGCATATATATCCCCATGTGTGTATGGATGCGGAAAAAAAAACCCCAAACTTTCAGGTTCCTTTTGTAAGTTTTATGTGACCTTTCCCCCCTCTATACCACTTTGATTGCACTATAATGTTTTGCTAATTAGGGGGTCCAGAACATGCATTTTAAGTACTGTGTTTATTGTTACACCTGATGAAATGGTTTTTTGTACAAAGTCTCCATCTTTCAATATGTTGTGCTTTAACAGGCTGTTGTCCCTGCATGCACCTGGAATGACTGATATAAAGCATCTGAAAAAATATGCAGAGTTAAATATTGTATAAAATTCTAATAATCAGTTATACGTATTTACCAAAAGTGTAAAAATGCTGATCTCAAATTTCTGTCATTTTACAGGAAGAAGAGTCAAATATCAAATCCAAGAAGTGAGTCATTTTCTCAGAAACCCATTTTTATTGCCATTTGAAATAAAACAAAATAAAATTCATAGTAAATCTTTTACTGAAGCATGTGACTCCAGCTCATTATCCAGACTACTGGAATTTTATTTTCTGACTCTATGTAACTTGTAGAAAGATTGAAAAAAGAGCTGCTTGCCCTGGAATGAAAGGAAAGAAAAATGTAGAAGGTATTGCCTTATATTTAGGAAAAAAAAATCAAATATGAACAGAGAGGAAAGTGAAATATGGACTTATCAAATATCCACGGATTGAGATAAAAGGCATACATGACTCCTATAGACTGCCAGGTCCAGAGAATGTGTTGATGAGGAATTATTGAGCACATAACAGTGACATTTAAATGTAAAGAGTGGTGGGATGGAGGGCTTTGAACTAACTTAACATCTGATGGATAAGGAAAATACCAGGAGATAAATGCTAGGTCTGTACTAATAAACCAAACAGTGCCAGGGATCATCCTCTGACACTGAGGCCAACTGGCACAGTCTGTCACATCCATGCTGTTGAACTCTCTTAGCCTCCAGCACAACATGGTCAGATCTGTGTTGCCATTTGGGAATGGTCCCCAACCTGTACTAACACTTGAACTACATCCAGAAATTTTCTGGCTGGTTGGCTGTAGCCAGAAGCATGGTCATTATAACAATTTGCCAGCAGAGATGACTGAATCCCAGTGCTGGTTCTACCTCCAGTTCATCAGCTTATTATCTGTGTACAGCTATGTTTTCCAAAAATGCTTAAATTTTATCAGGGAAAAAATGTGCAGAAAGTACTCAGTGGTACATGATATTAGAAAAGATCAAATTTAAATAGCCTTTCTTTCAAAAAAGCTTGTTATGAAAACAAATTTATATGATCAAGTTGACAACAAAATAGGAAAATAGGTTAAAGTAAGGAAAGAAGAGATCAGAGTTCATTGGATGTATTTTCTTTCTATAGCTGAAAGACACCCTCAAGTATTTCAAAATGTTAGCCAAGGTACAAAAACATTATTTCCCGAAATGTATGAAGAAGAGATGATTCAGAGGACAGAAGAGACACCAGTGGAAAAACACTGATATTTAGAATGGCAGAAAGGAGATCCCAAGGACTTTAAAAGAATTTGACCACATTTTGATACCTCAAAAGAGACAGAAAAAAAATCATTAATCTGTTTTTGTGCAGCTGGTAGATAATAAGCTGCTAAGGAAAGGGCAATATGGATTTGTCAGGATTTGACAAAATATGCCAAGCCATCTGAATTTTCTTCTTGACATGTTAACTGACCAAGAGGATATGCGGGAAGCACTAGATATATTCGATAGTCTGACTTACATAATTCTTTTGACGTGGATGGCATTTTTACAAATGAATTTAGGAAATGCAGTCTTGATCAAAGGCAGCTGATGCAGATGAAGAACTGGTGGGGAAAAAAAAAAAACAAAACCTTCATACACAGAAAAGAGTTCTCGGTAATTTTCTGCCAGACTAGAAGACTCGTTTGAATTGGCCCCACATACAGCAGTTCTGGGATGTGTATTATTTAATATTTTCATTAAAGACATGGATGACAGAATAGTGAATATACTTACGAGAAGTGGAAGGACTTCAGGCTGGGAGTGGTTACATCCATTTAGAGGACAGAAGAGTAACTCAGAGACATTAGGGTATATGAGAGAATTAGGCTGAAATCAATAAGAAGAAATCTCTGAAAGGCAACTATAAAGTGTACTCAGGAAGGAAAAAGAAAAAGGTCCCTAAAAAATGGAAAACAAAAGGAAAGAAATACAAAAAATGGGAGTTAACTATAAACTGTATATGGGTTAAAGGTAAAATGTTATAAGAAACACGATATCATTCTAATGTATATTAATTTCAGAGTTGAGTGCAAGATTACAAATGTAATTATTTAATTCTGTTCAATCTACTGAGGTCTTTGATCCAGTTAGAGTGTGTAGAATTTGTGTTACTCCTTAAAAAGCAGACTGGCAAACATTGTAGAGTCTAAAAGAGATCAACAAAGACAACAAAAGGTCACAAAATGATAAATTGTCAGAAAAGGAGGAAAAAAAATTAGTCCAGAAAACAGAAAATCAGGAAATGTAAACTGTATTCAAATCTCGGAAAAATAAATACAGGATCACACAGGCATAAAAAGGGTTTCTGTGTCTCAAAAAAAATGTAATTTCATCCATTTATTTTTTTTTAATATGTATGTAAATCCAAGTTTGTCATAAATCAAAAGTTTTCCAGACTGTGAATTTGATTGTACTTGTGAGCTTCACTGCTAATATCAGCTTTCAGGGACTTTGGCTTCAGGGCACATCTTCCAATATTGTCTGCTGTGGGGCTTGGGGTCCATGTCTTTGAGCATCCCCAGGACAGCCACATTACTCCTGCATTCCCCAGGGCTGTAGCTGCCTTGGTTCCCTTCATCCAAATCCTTCTCAGCAGTGAGAAGCCTTGATAACAGGGACATTAATATAAAAACTGTTATGCTTTTCCACACTGAAATTAGGTTTCTATAAAAGTTAATTATTACTTCTTGTATAAATTTACAAATAACATTTCCCCTCCTGCAGGAAGAACAGGAAAAGGAACAATCCCAAATGTTATAATCAGCATCTCTCAGTACCTGCTGGCTAGAATACAACAATGGTGTTATGCTGCCAAAGCAAACCCAGGTGCAGATTTTATAAAGGGGAGATTGGGAGGGGAAGGAGGGGACTGATAATCTGATTTTCTCCATGAGTCCTTGTTGAGTGCAGTGTGGGTGTTTGGGGTGAACAGTCACTGCTGTGTAACTTCACTGCCCTTTGTGCACTGCCCCTTCTAACACACGGGTCACATTAAATCTGTTGTGAAAAACAAATGGAAAGATATGTGAGGAAAACAAAGATATTACATCCCACACCTGCAGGAAATATATTCTTGAGGGACATAATTCCCCAGCTTCAAGTATTTAGGAGTAAGCCCTGTGTATCAGCAATGTGTGATTTAGATGGAGCCCTGCTTGTTTAATAACATTTTTCCTAGCCTTAGGTGAAAGTATTTAGAAATCTTTGAGTATATGGGTGTTTGAAAAGAGGTGGGATCCATGCACAAGGTTGAGGGGTGTACTCCTGTTGTCTGTGACTGCTTCTGTAGCTGTGGTGGATCCCTCCATGCCACACTCGTGAGGAGAGAGTGCAGGCCACACCAGGTACATTTTGTAGCCTCAGACCCCTCATCCTCTGTTACACTGGTGGAATTTATGACTGAATCGAGCCTCTATAGTGTGAAATGCTAATGTAACCCAAATACAGGAACTATAATCCATAGCCTGGAGGAAGGTCTCTTATCCTTACGTCTGGGAGTGTGCTACTTTTGTGGTGCAGAGTTGATTTTGCTAGTAAAATAAGGCAGCTCCTGCCTCCAATCATAGGTGAATATTGTATGCATGCTATTCTGCTGAATTTTATGTACCCTAGGGTTTCTCTGGGTTTTTAAAAAATAAGGAGATGAGGACAAGGTGATACAATGCTACAAGGTGATACTTGGTATAATGAAAATCTAGCAGACTTTGGCGATGTTAAAAGCAACTGAATGAGAAATTATTTTGACAGAAATAGACATGAACAGTCTTATAAGTCTAAAAGATTAGAGGATTTATTACAGTCTCAAGAAAATGATAGATGTGGCTTTTGTTCTGCCCACCTGCTGTTTCCTTACTGAAGTGAGATACAGTTTAGTTTTATTTCAAATTCATAATTATGGCAGAAGTGGTTTAGCTTTTCAAAGTCCAAACTTTGAGAGTCATAATGCTGAGATTCTTGTGTATACACAGTCACAATTCTGCACAAAAGAGCAGATAAGGAAATGTATATCAGGTAACTGGCACATTTCAAAATAATTATTAAGTCAGTTTTCTCCTGTAATTTGTATTTATTGAGAGGCAGTGGTTAACCCCAGATAGTTTTTACCCTCTTAATAAGGTCGGGGTGGAAGGCGGAGGTGAGAGGAATAAAGAAATACATCTATAGATAATTCCATGTTGAGCTGAGCTTGTTAAACCAGATACTCTGAAGCTAAAGAGTTTCACAGAAGAAAAGAGGAAAGAGCCTTTTAACTTCCCAAGAGAAGGTAGCAATAAACTGGCTTGATGATCACTGTTGTTAAATTGAGCCCCTTGGGATGCCAGGTAATTTGCTGGCAACGTGAAAGACTTGGTCTTTAGCAAGGCTGTTTGAATGACTGTCTGGAGGTTCCATCTTTATAGTCCCAAATTCTCTAGCACCTTTCTTGCAGGGGGATCTATTATGCTGCAACAGTCAGTTGATGAACTGCAGAAAGTTAGAGAAGGCAAAAGGCCATTTTTCACTGCTTGGGCTGGATTCAAAAGCACTAAGAGTAGCAGGCTGGAAGGAGAAGAGATGCTTTATTGTTCATCCCTAGAGTGACAGTGGAGTCACAAAAGGGATCTTCAGGGAGAGAACATGTATTTATAGTGCCACGTAGTTTCTGGAGATATAATCTATTTTTAATAAAATTGCTAATTTATCAAAACAACAGGAAGTTTCTAGAATTTCTTCATATTCTGAGAAGTAGCTCAACTAGTCTGTTAACTCTCCACCTACCAGTTAAAACTATTTTTTCCCCAAAAGCCTTTTAGAGTGATCTAGTTTCAAAGTTCCTCGGTTTAAACTGTTCATACAGGTTTTTTCAATACTTTACTACTTTCACCTTATAGATTGGAAATGCTGGAACAACCCATGGATCTCACTGGGTTATTGCTACTTTTCGTGGATATTTTTCCAATAATATTGGTTTCCTCTTTTTGAGGTCACTCGGTTTTCTTCTCAGTAGTTTAGAAATCTCAAGACTTGCCATACCTAAACCCCGTTTCTCAGACAGGAAAAGGAGGCACTTGTACTCTGATCTAACCAAAACTGTCATTTTTCATTCCAGCTGCCAATATTAGAGTGGCTTGGGTTGGAAGAGACCTTGACAACCATCTGGTTCCAACCCCTCCTGCCATTGGCAGGGACACCTCCAAATGGATCAGGTTGCTCCAAGCCCCGTCCAACCTGGCCTGGGACAATGCCAGAGATGGGGTAAGAGCAGGACAGCTCTGTCTTACATGCCATGGTTTCTGATCCCTGTATTGAGAATATCTATTCAACAATTTTACCTTTTTATTAAGAATGATGAAATAATGGATTTTTTTCCTCCTGATTGACAAGTAGCCACTGACCCATCAACTGAAGAGAACTACAATTATAATTTAACAAAGAAAAGTGATGATATTTTAATGGTTCTTCTTAAAGAACATCTGATTTACTGATGTAGCAATGGGTGCCAGTATGGAATGAACACTTATGAAGTATTTTTTTGAGTGTGAACTCAAGTAAAATAATTGAATTCTCCATTATAGTTTTTTGCTTCCTTTGTGCTTGCCTTCTGTGAATATTCTATAAAGTTAATTTAATGGCAGCATGCATGTGATAATAGTCAGTTTAATCAAATATTGGAGAATATTCTGATCTAATAAATACTGAAATTGGATATGCAAATATTAGCATTGTATTACAAATATTTTAAATTAATTTGGCATTGGTACTCATCCAAACATTTTTATTTCACCAAAACTTCATAATTTGTGTTACAATCTGGATGAGTAAAAGCTACTTCTCTCAGTCTTTTATAACATGAAATTTGTATGTTTGTGGAAGACAAATGAAGTATTTTCTACAGAAACCTTTTGATTTTGATAGTTGCATCAAAATAACACCTAAAGAGATACCTGGTTTAGGAACTGTGGCATTAATACCCTGCACTTTGCTGTGCATCAGCATCCTGGGTCATTCTTTATGCAGTCAGCCAACCCCACCCTGACCTGAAAAGTCACAAAAATCTAGAGTGTGGTCAGACACTGTTGCACGGTTCAGGTCTACTATTGAACAGCAGCACCAGGCATTTTAAAGTCTGGTTTTGGTTTGGTTGTTGGTTTTGGTTTCGGGTTTTTTTGGTGATTGGTTGGTTGGTTAGTTGGTTTTTTTCTCCACAAGAAAAGCATGCGTACCTGGAATCTGTGAACTTTGAAGGATGATAGAAGGCCATGGGAATTATTCTGCTATAGAAAATATTGTCCAGGTAGTCAGAAATTATTATTCTGACAGAAAGCCAATATCAAACACTTCAGGTGAATAGAATGATAAATCCTCTTAGGGACAATTATATTATAACCTGTACCCAGTCTAAAACTCTTTCATTTAGTGATTGTCTCATATTATGAAATGTCTTCAATAATCAGAGGTGACCATTCCAAATTTGTCAGAGTTATATAAAACTTTTCTCTTCTGAAAATCCAGACATTTACTAGTCTCAAGGAAGATTTATAGATTGTATTGAAGAGAAAGTAAAACCAGAAACAAATTGTGTTGAAAGTGCAAGTCCCTTTCTTAATTATTCTTCACTGGAGGGCAAAGGCATGGTGTCAGAAAAAAAGGAGAATAAACCCCAGATTTTCAAAGTAGCACATTTCATGATGCAAACATTTAAAAAATAGTGGAACTTGATAAAATTTATAAATAAACAAAAAATCTGTTTCTTTAAAATATTGTATTTCAAGCTATTAAAAACATGAAATCAATTACTATTTCGAGTTTATTTTTAATTGAATCTTCTCTTTAAAAAAAACCTTTCAGATTCTAAGCTTTAATTTTTATTTATCCTTCACCGCTTGTTTAGTTTAAAGGGCGATGGTTTCCTCAACCTTCCCACAGCAATCCTTTGCTATTTTTCTCATCAAATCATTCTGACATCAGAATGATATTTGGAATTTTTTCACATCATGAAGTAATTTAATACATATGTGAATCAAGGCTCTTTTTTCACTTCTGCTGAGTTTAGGTTAAATGTTTCCAGAGGGTGGGTAAGATACATTTGCAAAGCATAGATGGTCCGTGGAGTCTCCAGAAATATTCAGTTTTCATAAGCTGTTTGAAACATAAACAAGAGATGTGTGTTTTTCGCTATGAAGGATCTAGTATCTAGTCTTTAATAGCACTTTTTTTTTGTTTTGTTTTGTTTCAAGATCTGCTGCTCCATCATCTCTTCCTGTATTTTACGTATCCAATTTCCAGCACATGTTTTTCAAGTGTCCTTTATAATGTGTAACAGCAGCAAGTGTTGATCATATCCCAAGCAGCTTCCATTCTGCACAGATTATGGAGGAGAAAAGCGACAACATAAAGGCACTCACAGCATTATATTAATTACTAGGACAGCAAGAAGCCCATATGCTTAAAAATTTGTACATATGTTCATTGGCTATTTGCTCTCCCCTGTGCAAATTTTCTATTAAAGCTGAATTTGTCATTTTTTCAATTTGTTACTGACAGTTGGCAAAGAGTTGTTCCTTCTTGTCTGAAGACTGCCAACATAGCTGCTCAGGGAGAAGTTAGAACCCCTCTCAGCGCTCTTGAAAGAATGGGGCTGAATACCCTTTACCACACACTTAATATATAGTGAAATATATTATTTATTTCCCAAATTAATAAATTCCTTCCCTCTTCCTTCCTGGTATACTGTCTCTGTGCAGTAAAAAGCAATGACATTTATTGAATAGCAACAACTTTAAAAGTTGCCCTTGCACTCTATAAGCATACACTCTACAAAAACCTTTCTCTCCACCACTTTCTTCTATAAAAGCCTGGTTACAGGGACAAGTATTACACAAAACTCAGGAGAATGATCAACAAACTCACTTCTGCATCTAATGATTTAAATATCTCTGCTGCCATTTGGAGTCATTTCTTAGAAGAGTTATTTAAGCCTTTTTATGAATTCTTCTGCTCCAGAGACAAAACAGAGAGTGGTGATCTGGCAGCCAGTCTAAGGCAAATGGGAAATATCAGTAAGAGCAGCCTTTGAATGAACATGGATGAAAACATGAGAATGGTATTATTTCCACCAGTGTTTCATCTAGCCAAGGATCTGCTTGCTCATGATTAGTGCAGTGATCCTCAAGTGTAAAGGTGCATTAGGGATAGGTGCTGTTTAGTAATTTTGGTGGCAGTGACCATCCACCTGTCATTGATTGCACCATACCACTAAAACAGCATTGGTATTTGTTCAGCTAGCCCTAGAAAAATTGTCATATCCTGTGTCCATTCCCTCCTAGCTTCAAAAAATGGGCATACAAAGGAACACAGATGTGCACACTGCCTTTTTGCTGCAGTTCTTGAGCCACATTAATTCCTGTACACACCTGAGGGATTGTGCCAGATCTTGGAACAAAGCTGTGCCAGGAGACTTCCCAGTAATTTACCAGAATGCACAACTGAATGCATGGCCTCCTATGCCTGGATCTGATTTGATCTCCTGCTGTTCTACTCTATACCTACTATATATAAAAGTACAGATATATATATATACGTGTGTGTATAGGTATATATATATATATATATATGTATAGATGCCCAAATGCTCATTTATGCACACCCAGTATAAGAACTGTGTAAGAATGGTCTCTAACAGACTTGTAAAACTCAGCCTCAAGCTCCATGTCATGGTATCTTCCCTGGCTAAATGAAAGGCAGTGCGAATATGCTGATACATGCTGCAATCACACATCTTACAGTGCAGACATACCGTAATAATGAGTGTCAGTTAAGGTCTTGGTTCAGCTCTAATCATTTTGCACTGCTCTGCAGTACAGCAAATGCATTTCATCTGCAAGTGGAGAGTGCTCCCAGCAGAGGGAAAGTCTCTACTTGTACAGAGTCAGCACAGCTGATTCCCACAAATACCTTGTCAACCCTGTGGGATGGACATACACAGGATGAATAACAGAGAAGAAAGAGAGCCTTTCACCAGTCTCATAAAAATGCTATAAGTTAGAGAAGCCCTCAAGCTACTTTAAATGAGGTCATACTACTACTGGCTTTTTTATCCTCCTTTCTGAGTACAGGCCCTGTTTAATTGTACAGCCTTTGAAAATGAAGCAAAACAAACTCCTGTGAATTAATTCTGTCAGTGTGCTGGACAGAAATCAAAGGTAGATCTGTGGCTTATATCTTTTGTTGAGGAGAAAAAGGGAGGACAAAATAATTGTCCATGCATAAAAGTGTCAGTGCCACCATGTGTCTCTTGTTTTGATGTAAAAATGAAGGCAATGAGATAGCAGAGAAGACACTGAGAAGGCTGAGGGTGCACTGCTTCATTGAAAACAATCCTATATGACCTCTACTATTCAGACATATTTTTTTCTCGACTATTCCAATGAGTTGTTCTATGAACAAAAAGGGGAATGAACTCAGGTCTTCTGTAAATTGCTGTCTTACATCCACTCATCTATTCACCGCAGAGTTTATTGCTTTGTCTCTATTTCCCCGAGGCCCATTAACCTTTCAGATGTTTCTTTTATGCACATCTGCATATTTAACCTCCACCTCTTCCATCTGCACTCTCCTTTTGGTTATGCTCCCTCTAACTTCTGCCAGTGAAGGAGGTGATATGAACAAGCTTCTGAGTAGCCCAAGGGCCAGCCAGCCAGGATTAAGGGGATGGTTGATTAGCAGCAGGTCCACCAATGGATGAGCTCTTCCTGAATATTTCCTGGCACTGTGTCACTAACTGAGGCTTTTCTCTGTGGCCAAGCCTCTGATTTTACTGAATTTTAATGTTCTCCAGGGTTAAATTCCTTTGGCAAATGTTAAATCTGGCTAATGGAATCAAAAGAACATGGGTATTACATGGGTAGAGCAGATAGCAGACAGTGTCGTCATGTAAGATTTTTTTGTTTAAGAAACCAGGGTAAACACGGATTTGCATTTTGCACATTGCAGTCACAAGACAGCAGGATAGATATTATTATATAACATCAGACTAATTGTCTGTTTTGTCTAGTATCCAGTAGCAGAACTATTTGCTTCAGATGATGTTGCAAGAAATACTGTAGTAGGCAATTAGGGATTAACCTCTCCATAACAGAAGTTTCTTAATTCCCATCAGTTAGTGATTAGCTTATGCTCTGAAGCATGAAGGTTTATATCCCTTATGAATTTTTGTTTAATCTAATATAATTGCAGATGTTCTTGTTATTCATATAGCTTCTTATCCTGTTTTGTTCATTTTTTTTTCCTTTTGATCCTACTGTGTTCTTGGCCTCAGTGATATCCCATGATAATAAATATTATGGAAGTAAAATCTCTATTACCAGCATTGTCCCTTATATTAGAATATAATTACAGGGAAGTATATAGAAAATAGAGAAGTTGTGCAGATGGGAATATACACTTTGCATATAGACATTGTTTTCTAAGCAGGGCGGTGTGAACTCATTCAATATGCAAATATTGAAATGCTAGATTCTTCTCCTTACTACAGAGGGTAGGATTTATCCTGCCTAGCATCAGTAGCTGAGTGCATCACCTCAGACTGTTTTGTAGTTACAAATATAATTTGGGGAAGAATTGAGTTGTGGTAGATGTCCATAGTAAGAAGTGATGGAACTCACCATGAAAGTACCTCTTTCCCTCTGTTCACCATGATACTAATTTTGAAAATAATCTCAGGTATAGAGGTTTATTATATAGATATCTATTTTTAGTCAAATTAATAATTACGAATGGTTAAATTCCAAAATGCAATGTAGAAGCTTGGATATTCCCAGAGGTTCATTTTACCTAATGAAATCTGCCTCTGTAGGGACCTTTCTCTGCTGACTACATGCAGAGCACAGCACAGATTAATTCCTGACTTCATGAAAGTCATCACAGAGGTTTTGCCTTGTCCAGTCATGTCCGTTTTCCCTATTCTGTATTTCTCAAATTATATTTCAAATATGCAGGTATGCATTCCTTGTCATAAATGTAACGCAAGTATTTCCTCAATCGATGACTTCGGCAGGGCTGTTCGTAAGGTCAAGGTGACTCAGAGGTGTTCTGCCTTCTGTTCTGGGAAGAGAAGTAGCATATCTCTGGCAATAATTTAATCATCATTCTGCGGGAAAAACTGAAGGAAAAACAAGGCAAGTAAGTAAAGGTAGGATTGGGATACCCATACTCCTAACCTCAACAGGTAGCATGGTGGAAGACTGGTCATAGTATCACCATTCTTCCATTTCTCACCATTCTTCCTTCCCTTGAAAAAAGTAAAGTGAGGATGACTGTACAGCAGCATCTCTGGCTTTGAAATTCTACCAGAAAAGACTTTGACAACTAAAGGCTTGTGAACCCCTGTCATCACAAGTGCCCATTTCCATTTTACCATCTCACCTTTTGCTATTTTTTTATGATCTGAGACGCATACTCCACTTTTAATCCTTAATTACAGAGTGTGAATGTGTAACCTTATGCATATCTTTGTGTTTGAGCAGCTTTCAAGTTCACAAGGAAAAATGCCAAGGAAGAAAGTTTTCCCACTATGAACAGCAGGAAAAGACTCCTTAAACTCATTCATTAAGGGTTGTGATTTGGTAAAAGAAAGAACAAAACAAAACAAAACAAAACAAAACAAAACAAACAAACAAACAAACAAACAAACAACAACAACAAAAAAAAACACTGCCCCAACAATGACACAAAAATACATCCAAGAAGAATACACCAAAAAAAATAGAGGACAAACACTTTAACATTTTTCTCTAGACCACAGGTCTATATTTCTTACTGGCCCCAGTCAGATCAGTAAGGTGTCTGATGATGACCAGAACCCAGAAAGAAAAGAGTGGCAGATAATCTTCCGATGCTGGGAGCCACTAGACCAACTCATCTGCTCTCCCTGAGAGCTCCCAGGAGACAGAGAGGCCCACATTTGGGTCCCTAACACCCAGGGACATCAACAGCAAATAAGAAATCGAACTGGGCATCAGATGAGCAAATACCACTGTAGATTTGGGCCGTAAACATTACTGTGACTGATACAGGCTAGCATGTGGCCAGATTTTATAAGTCACCTGTAAATATATCAATCTCTGAGGGTCCAGCCCTTGAAGATTGGTTTACCATAATCTTAGCAAAACTGCTCTTCAGAGGTGTTTTGTAAAGTAAAAGGTTTAATAAGTGAAAAATACCAAAATAACAAGCGTTACAGAAATCAAAAGAAAAACCGCACACAGATGTCCGAGAAAACCTCTGACATCCTGCTAGAAACACTCCAAAAAAGTCTTATACTTCCTTTGTGCTCCTTCCTAAATACTGAATGTTTTAGGAGGGAAAACCTGGCCTGCTGCCAATAGAGAGAAGTACAGGATTTGAAGAACAGCAGAAAGGTTCAATAGAAGCTTCTCTCTTGGCACTGAGCCAATCACTGTCAGAGGGGTATCAAACTTTCTGGGTTATTTTCCTTAAAAGACATGCAAGGGGTGAGTCTTAAACCTTTCTATATATGGAAAACACTTGCTGGGTGTGGGAAATGCATTCCAACATGTGACCTCTCTGCTTTGACTCCAAAGCAACCTGAGGCCATCTGCTGTGACTTGCTGTCAGCCTGCTACACTCACACCAGTCCTACCACATTTTAGAAAATATAAATACATTGGAATATATGATGCAATATAATCTGATTGTATTCATCCTGACTCATTTTGCTGTCCCTGAGCAACAAGGAACCAGGATGATTAGACATCTAAAAGGACATTATCTGGTGAACCTGGAAGCCTGACTGGCAGCTCTTCATTTATGCTGGGGCTCAAAATACATAGGTAAGATAGGTGAGGACTGGGACACAGTTTTGCTCATTTAAGTTGTATCTCTCAAAATGAGACCTAAACTGACTGATGACTTAAAAATACCAAGTTTCTCAAGGTGATTTTTTCTTCTCTCTAACAAAGATCCTGTGGATGGATTCAGTAGGAGTGGTAGACTTTTGTTTAAATGGATTTGCTGAAAGATTGCTTGGATTAACTATGATTTGTTCTATTTTCTGTCAAAGAAAATAGCTGTTATTTTGCACTAACATTTAATAAAGGCTTTCTGCAAAATAGTAAATGGTGTTATACTATATCTCTGTTACAATATTACTAATGGAAAATGGCAACCTGAAAAATAAGGTAAAATCAAATTGGTTTTGTTTAGAGGAATAATTTTGATTTCCCAGAAAATAATGAGCCCATCACTATATGTAACTTTGCATTTACTTTTGAATATGCAAAATAGCAATATTGTCTGTGTCTATTTAATTCTGTTTGACAATAACAAAATAAATTTGCTATTGTTTATTAGAGATTTTCAGGGAAGCCAACTAACTTGTCCTAGATTTGAATTTCAAATACAACCTTTTTAAAAAACATAGGCAGAGATATTAATCTAAAATATTGATAAGAAATTTACATCGCAGAATATCTAATTGAAGTCACAGTTCTCACATTAACAGTCTCTTGCTGTTTGCTTTTTGGAATTAAAATCACAATGAGCTGGCACTCTCAGGTGTATTTCAGCATATGTCACTTTTGCATATGAAAGAATAAATGCATAGAGATATCTGAAAGCAAAACAAAGCAAAGCAAAACAGTGTCTTTATTTTAGAAATACCTTTCATTGTTCACAGGAGCAACAGCTTCTTGATCATAGAGCCTTTAGACACTTGAATTTGAGCAATTATAGCTAACTTTTATATTATACCTAATTAAAGCAACATACCCTAGTTTCATACATCTTGAAGTTTTAATGAAAAAACATATAAAAATGGTTCTTTTACAATCACTCACTTAAATACCCTTTTGGTGGCAGAGGAGGTGGAGGTAAAATAAGAAATACAGAATAATATTTTACCATATATAGAGAAGATAATATTTTTTACTTAAATGAATAGTGGGAAGTTGCAGACAAGACAAATACCTTTTTAAGAAGTGCATTCTGGCAGGATAAAAAGCAACAGACAATTTCTGTGAGGAAATTTCTGCTTAGAATATAGGAAGAATTTTTTTTTTTTTTTTTTTTTTTTTTTTTTTTTTTTAAATCCACGGTTAAGTGAGTGAAAAGAGAAAAATATTGTTCTGGGAAACTGTGGAATATCCATCCGTAGCTAAGCAAGACTTGGAGGGACCTGATTTAGCTCCAAATTTGGATTTGCCTTTGAAGTTGGTCCTGCTTTGAACAGAAAGTTGGATCACATGACCCCTGAAATCTCTTTCCATCTAAATTATTCTGAGTTTCTGATTTCAAGTAAATGTAGCCTGAAAATCAAAATAACAAATTGGAAGAGAACTAAATACTAATAGGAGTTCAAACAAGTAGCATGAGATGTGCAATGTAAATTAACACAATGTAAAAAGGGTCAGTGTTCTCTTCGGTGCCAGCCTTATGCTCAATTTATTGTAGTATTGAATTTTCAGGTGCAGTCTTATGGGAAAATTCCTGAGGTGTAAAACAGAGATGTTTGGGAAAAAGATAAGAATAAATTAAGTCCACAACTCCTTCCTCCCTCTGCAGTGCTAAACACCATAACCCCTCAAGATTTCCCTCTCTAGACCACAGAGACAACTTACTAAGTTTGTGGAAAAAGAGTCTATATTTTAAATGTTTCTACAGCAAAGAATTTTCAAGTGTGCAAAGTGTATTTATCATGGTTGTGACTACATACACAGTAGGCAGAAAAATGATGTTTGGGACAGGCAACATTGACTCAACCAGGATCAGTGGACATGTATTTAGAATGAAAGGTATATGCAATTACTGTGAGGAATTTGGATCCTACTCCTTATATTCTTTAAAAAAAACTCAAAAATTATTTTGTTTATTTTGAATATAAGTTGAATAAATCCCCTGCTTAGTGGTAAGCATATTTTTCCTTTTCAGAAGCTGCAGACAGACAATGATTGCAGATATCTTTATGAAATCCATCGGAAAAAAATATTTGGATATGAAAGTGAAAAAAAAAATTGTAACTGAACTTGATTGATTAACTTTATTTATGATGCTTTTTGTTTCAACCAGAAAATTAACAGGAGTGGACAAAGCAATCCCAGTAAATGAAAAATTCAGATCTATTACATTCACATCACTGTATACCTGAACTTCCAGTGTATTTTATTCAACGTTTCAGATATTATGATGCATGTCTACAGAGTTTCTATATGATTTTCTTTTATCATGCAAGCTAATGATGATTTTGACAAATGACTTGACATAATTTCCTTTCTTCTTTGAATTATCAGGTTCTGGGGTTTCTTAGAAGGAAAAAGATTTTGATGTCCTGTTGTCAGTGAATGACAATGGGAGATGGATGACTAAATATTTATTGAATATACATTATTGTGTATAATGGATTATCATGGATTGTGTTGAGAAGCCTGTTTAATGAACCATATTTTCTAGATAACTTTTGAAGCATTTTAAGAAATATGATCACTTCTGTTTATTTTGAGAAACTAATAAATCCTGGTTTCCTCATATATATTGTAGGATAATGTTCTAAGCACTGTTACTGAAATATATTTAGTGAATCATCTATTATTCCCGCGGATTTCTGAGGTGATATAGAGTCTAGTGTTTTACTGAACAGTTTTGAGATTATCAGGTTGTCATCTTTCCGGTTTTTTCTAAGTACAAGGGAATGGTCAAAATACATATGCAGTGGTTTACAGAGGTAAGGCAGAAAAAACTCTTCAATAATATTTTAATGTCTCAGCACATAGGTGGTTGTATATCAGTGGCTTCCTGATCTTTGTTGAACTTCATACTTAGCAGCTGCTTGCCTCCTACAAAACCTCTCTGTCTCATCATCATGTCTGCTTTTACTCATAACATGAATTTCTCAACGTATGTAGGAAGTGCTTCTCAGAGCAATTTGATAATGAAGTAAAGCAAAAAAAGATCTTGGCAATATGATTTAACAAGAATAGTATATGAAAAATATTGATTTTACCCCTTCAACTGATAAGAAAATTGCTGGATGAAGTGGTAATCAGCACTGCCACTCTTAAGTGCTCAGCTCAAGGAGAGGAACTCATCAAGCTGATGTACTTTCTTTTAGGTTTCTCTGTAAATGGACAAGGGTTATTTGGTGTCTCTACTGAGATTAGCAACACCCACCATGCTGAGCAGTAGGAAATGCATGGCATTAAGAAACATAAGGAAAAAGCATCAAAGGATACCAGAAAGCCTCTCTCTTGGCTTTGGAAGTTCTAAATTGGGAGCTCCCATGAAACCAAAAAATATAAGTGTTGTGGACACCATGGCAGAGCTTCCTTTTAAGAAGATGTGGTAGTTGTGATTTTTGCTTTTAAGCCACAACTTACATTAGGTTCTCAACCTGGAAGGTTTTGAATCTACATGATAGCTAAAAACCATGTGGCTGTGGAGTATTATAAGAGAAAGTATTTCCATTCCTCTCATTGACTGGCCCCACTGTGCAGACAGGAGCAAAAATGATGGAATCATGGAGGGAGAAAGAATTGTATCTCCTATATGTTGATAATTCATTGACCTGAAGATGAAGTACCCTAGATTGTTTATGTGTTTAATGCCAAAACATTAATGAAAAATGGACATGTCCCTTTCTCCTGCCAAATGTTTTTTTCAGAAATAGCTGAAAAACAGATAAAAGGCTTATTATAGTGTGTGCCTACTGGATCAGAATAAGCAAATCTGCTTCTGGTTAGCTATCACACTACAAGAAGATCAATGGAAGACTATAGCTCAGTAATTATTTCTTCTCTTTGAATCCACTTTCCTTTAGCTGATCAATGCATGGAGCTAAAGTAGCAGCTTTGCAAAGAACGACAGATGCGTATCAAGAATTTGTAATGTAATCTATGAAATTCACTCACAGCAGGATATGATTTACCAGGAGCCTATTGATTGGGGAATAAATGTTATTTTACATTTAAAAGAATACATTTCAAGAATGCAGAAGCTCCAGCTTCTGGGTTTTGAAGGGTCCTATTTTATTCAATATAAAAAAATTCCTGTGATTTTATTGCATCATGCATACTACCCAGAAAACCTATCAAAGTTTCTTCAGAGATGTGACATTCCCCACTTTCCTTGTCGTTTGAGGCAAATACAGTTACTGGCAGGGACTTTTTAATTCTTTGAAAACTGCTGCTTTGGGAACAGAACCTTCACTGCCTTTAACCACCACAGATCTATAGATCAAAGACAAAGAAGCCAATTTGCCAATTAACACTACGTGAGGACTTGGAGGAGAGTGCTGTCCTTTTAACAGAGCTCTTCCCACAGGAGCACAGGACACACCATGCCCTGCTGAAATTAGAGAGCCATATCAGACAGGTGTTGCGTTAAAAGGCAATGAGAATTTGTCTTGGAGCTCATTCATGAATTCTTCCTTCAGTATATTGACCCACTTCATATGTTTCTTGCAATTCTTTTTTTTTTTTTCCCTCTTTCAAGTAACGTAATATGCTTCTCCTTAGACAATCCAAGGTTAACAGTATTCCTTATAGTCTCATAATATTTTGCTGATTGGTTATATACCAATCATTTTTTTCTACAAAAGAGCTTTCAATTAACCCCCCAGTGATTGGAAGGTGGAATTTCCAGATTAGTGTTAGAGAATTCCACCTCCTATCACCAGGGGTTTAATTGAAAACTTTTCTGAGAAAAAATAATTGGTGCAAAAACATCAGTAAAATAACCTAAAATTAAAGGGACTCTTAATTTCTGTCTATTTAAAGGAAAGACAAAAAAAAAAAAAAAAGAAAAAAAAAAAAGAACATTGAACAAGTAATAAACAACATTATTACAGCAAAACCAAGATTAAAAAAAACTTGTAAAGTGGCCCTGCAAAGTCACAAAATGCAGGAAAACTTACCTTTAATTTAAGTTACCATATACCAGAAACAAGCAAGAGAAATTAGCTTGTGTTAGAAACTATTTCAAAATCAGGTGATTTGCTTCAGATTCAGAGACATAAATCACATTTTAATAATCTCTCTCCCAGTATGAAGCCTCCATGCAATCTGATATGTAAGGTTTTTTTTAAGTAGGTGCTTTTTTTGCATAACAAGAAATTGCAATAAATTAAATGGAACCCAGGGAACCTTATAGTGCAGCTGTGTAAGGACAGAAAAGGTGCAACCTAAATATATTATTGCAAATATATAAACCTTTGCTAAAAATGAGAAGCATCCAATGTGAATGAATACATCTGTGTGCACTAAACCTGTCTGAAAATTGTATCTTCAGTATTTCTCAAATGCGTATTTTTCTTGCATTAAGGATAACAGACTTTGACCTGCAAATTATGAAAAAAAGATTAAGATATGCATCAGCAGAGAGATTTATGTCTAGTGTTGACAAATTATTCATTAAACTTTTATGCGACAGGCCCAGAGAGAGCATTAAATAAGATTATTATGGCAGTTCTTATAAGTGTATTCATCTTGACTAAGAAGAGGTCCTGATAAAGTTTAGGACTGTTTACTTACAAGCTTCTTTAATTAGGAAAAATGGAAATAAATGTTCTCCATTTCACTGATTTCATCTTTATTACTTCTCTCTCCCAATATTGTGAAAGATCAACATCAATAAAAGTAAATCTATTACATGTAATTTGACAAATCATTTGCTTAATGATTTCTAAATATAGAGAAAATGTAAAATTTCCTTCTGAAATTAACAGCACTCTTTTCCTTGTGAAAATAAGCAGACATTGCTTTGTATCTGAAGTGATCATTAGTGAATAAACAAGGTAATTATCTCTGAAAGGTGCTAGTTTCAGTGAAAAACAACCATATATTCCTACTGTAAAACACAGCACTCCGTGTTCTATTCTGCCATACATTATACTTTTCTGCTGTCAGGTGAAAATTCAACCAATGGCTATTTGATTACTCAGGAAACATTTGAATTGATTTTTATTACCTGATTTTTTACATCTATAAGGAAGATATATGACCCCTCTTCTTGGAAGAACTGAACAACTTCTCTTTCAGTTTGATGGAACGTGTAACAAACAGGCAGGTGGAAGAGAGAGAAAAACACATTACAATGGAAAAAATGCTACTGAGTTTGGTGGAAAGGAGAACAATATAATTTTTTAAAAACATTTCTTCCCTACTATGGTAGCACCTTGCAAGGGTCCAGAGGAACAGGAGTTCCTTTAGTAATCACTGACTACCTCAAAATCTCTCCAAATAGCAATATTTGCAGTACTTTAATAATTTACAGGGGTTTTTTGTTTGTTTGTTTTGTTTTGTTGTTTTTCACAATGTGAAAATGAATAAATGAAATGAAATAAAAAATAGTGTGAATATGAACTGTAAAAATCAAGACTTGATTATTTTTTACTGAATGCTAGTAATTTTAAGCGAGACTTCTATCTAGTGGCACTCTCTGTGTTGATTAATGCTCACAACTAACCTGTTTGAACATAAAGTGTGGAAGGCAAGACTTTACGAGCACACCCAAAGGATAAACAGCCCCGAGTTGCACTCTGCTTTCTGCCTTGACTTTCACCCAGAAGGACACATACTTGATTGCCTGTACAATTTAATGCAAAACCACAAATGGAATATTAAAATATCTTCTGAAGGGTGACAGTGGGAAGGAAGAATCTCCTCTGCAAGTAGAGGTTTTCCCAATTGTATTATGGATTTCATTCTACTACATAACCAGCATGCACAGGCAGTTTAACAATTGCTCATAGAAATTTTTTTATAAAAACTGGTACAATGTTATTTTGGAATATGGTGTTGTGAGTGGCCCCAACAATTGGTTGAATGATTTCAAACAAAAAAATAAAATAAAAAAAAATAGCTACAACTTTTTAAGGGTAGGTGCTTTGCGGGTTTTTGTTTGTTTGTTTGTTTCTTTTTGGTTTGTTGTTTTTGTTTTTGTTTTGGGGGGGTTGGTTTGGGGGTTTTTTTGCTTTGTTTTGTCCCTGAGCCTTTGTTTTGCTTTTATATTATGTGTTTTTAGACTGTATCAGTGACTGCCCTATGCTTCAGTGTGACATGCTGCACAAAGGAAGACGAAGTGTCACCAAATGCATGAAAAAGATGGCATCTCCTTATATTTTTCTTTCTACAGTAACACTGAACAAAGAAGAAAAAAAATCAGGGGGAAAAGGGCTTTTTTCATGTGTCAGTAGGAAAAATTGCAAACTTAACTTCTAACTAGTATAGGAATATGTACTTTCTTGATGAATTCTGTTCTAGAAGGAATAAAACTCCTTTGTCCAAGTATTTTCTGGAATCATTTCTCCTTTCCTCTCCTCTCAGCTTTTAGAGAAAGTATTTATTTAAAACTTAAGAAAGGGATAGAAGAAAACTGTCTAATAAGCATAAAAAACTCTGTCTATTATATGATTTTAGCAACAACCCTGGGAAACTCATTCAGCTTATAGTAGATGCTGTTGCCTCCCTAATCTTCATGATCCTTGTAGTTCTGCTTTAAAGCTGCATGGAAAGCAGATATGTTGCAATGAGATTCCTTAAACAAAAACCTTCTCTTATGAAAGTTGTATTTGTTCTCTGTTTCTCTGGATAGTTGATTGCATGCTTGGATAACTAACGTACTGTCCTGCTCTTGTAGTTCCATGAGAATGATACATAGGAACAATCATGCATCTTCTCATTAAAGCTGACTCATTTCCAGGAATTAAATGCATGAAACAGTGGTAAAGGAAACTGAACTGATCAAAATCAGGTGTCTAAGACCTCATTCTACAACTATCTGAAAGCATAAGAGGGTATATTGGCAAAACACCACAACTGAGCCCATTTAGTTTCTCCAGCTTTACTGTAATTGAGAAGCTGAACAATCAGAGATACCCAGGAAGGAGGTGCAAACCACATATTCTGGTGTAAAAGTTTCAGTGAAGGAAATTCATGCACTTCTATGTGTGTAGAATATATGGCAAGCAAGTGCCATACGTCACATAGTCCAAACCCCAGTATTCTTCCCATGCTAACATTTGTAAATGTTCCTGTTGTGCCAAAGATGTTCTAGCACTGAGCATATTCACTTTTGCATGTCTGTCATACAGTCTAATTCTCAGAATTGTGATCTATATTTGTATGTACATTCTTATTTCTACTTTTTATTCCATCATTTCTCGCATTCTAATCTACTCTTTCGGCCTGCCTTCCTCCATTTGCATATATAATCCTTCTCATATTTTTTGTTTTAAATCACTTCCTATAATCCATTACTGTGTAATAGCACTTGTCATCAATAGAAATGAAATCCCCAACACATTGAAGGAAAGAATATTTGCAGGTACTGGTTTCTAGTAGCAAGTTGTAATAGAAGCAGTGGGGAATCCTATTTGCATAAAAAAATCCATATTTGATGCAAACTGATGCAACTTTCACAATGGGTATGAATTTTTCCTCTACCCTTGCACCATGGGCACAAAGCAGATGACAGTGCTACAGAATTATTTTTCATAAGCTCTTGTCTGAGATGTGTAATAAATGTAGGAGTGCCTTGATAATTAACAAGACTGGTTCCAAGCCTCCTACTCTCACACTGTAATATTAGAAATTAACTATAAAGCTACAAATCCTGATCACAGAAAAAATATCCAGCATTTGGTGAGGGGAGTGGAATGCCTCACAGTGAAAGAAAAAGAATACTTTTAATGAAGTTTGAATAAAATATCTAACTGTAAACAAAACAAAAAATTAAACAAATGCTATTAGACCTGACAAATCAAATCCTCATGTCATTCATGGATCCGGTTATTTTTTCAGCTTCTATATGACTGAGAAGTAGCAGAATCTGAGAGTCCAGGCATAGCTGAGCAACAGATATATGAAAATGTAGATAGGGTGTGTGACAGAGTCTGAAATCACTAAATTTATCTGTACACACTTCAGCACTCCTCAACCAGACTAAAAATGGTGATCTAAAAAATTCCAATTTCTTGACTTCATGTCAGCAAACCACTGAGATTTTACGGCAATACTCATAGTGTGATTCCTGTATCTTTGTGTAGGGTAAAGGAAGTCAGGTTTCCCCACTGAATACATCAGCAGATAAAACCAAGCAGTTTCATTAAGCTCTGGCTGAATTTCACCGGGTGTTTTTCAAAAGCAATATATTCCTAATAAGCATTTTGGTCTTGCTGAATCAGCTCCTTCTGGGAAGAAAAAGAACTCCTAAACAACTTTAATCTGTACCCAATAGATATTTCACCTTGAAGATTTGTCAAGTTAATAGAGCCTACCCACTTAGAGAAAGAGGAAGGAGGCCTTTCTAATTGGTGCCTAACAGCTTACACTTAAGGGTCATTAAGACGAAATACTGGAGATAACAGTCTTAATGGCTCCAGTCCTCTCTCATGGGGGTGCACTCAGAGTAGCCTGAACAAAAGGGAACAAGACTGGAAGACCCAAAGACACAGCAGGATCTGGGCTGGCTAAGAGGATGCAGATTGATTTAGTTCTGCCCCAGTAACTTAAGAGGATAATTTATCTCGTTTGACTCGTAGTGAAACATAAGATTAGGTGTGAATAGCTATGAGATGGATGCAGATGTAGAATACAAAATGTACGCATCATTGTTTTAAAATATGTGTGTTTCTGATGTGTGTCAGAAAATGCTAAATAAAGTTGTTTGGGTTTAGGCAAGAACTTGGCCAAGCCCACCAGCTGAAGTTTCTGAACGGAGTAAAGCACAGCTGCTTGAAACCCAGTCAGTCCAACCCACAAAGTGAGAAGTGTTTAAAAAGAAAAATATGACCCCATCCAAGAACTGCAGTTTCCCAGCTGCAGCAAGGAAAGCCAAAGATGGTTCTGAACTCCCAGACCCCACCTGCACACAACACTGAAGTTCAGCTCTGGAGCTGTCTCATGGCTGTAAAATGAAATACAGCAGCCCCAGCAGCTAAGGCACATCAACTGCTCACATATCATGCCCCATGGCAGAGCACAGTCGTGCTCACCACCCAAGCAGTGCAGAGGTTCAGCTCACCCTGTCCTGAGATGGGTTGTTTCTCGTAACTCCTCTCCGTAAATACCCAAGACAGCTATAAAAAAAGGTGAGGCTGAAAGGTCAGACAATTAGCTTTTCTATTTGCGAAAAAATAGCTTTTCTAAGCTTATTAATGGAAAAATACAGGATGAGATTGCCAGTTACTATAAATCAGCATAACTCTTCTGATTTCAGAAGGGCTGTGCTGTCTTACACAAACAGAAATTACATTGTCCCTAATATTAAAAAATTTTAAAAAGTCTTACAAGTCTGAAAAAGTCTTGTCACATTTGGTGAAATGCATGCTGAAATGCCATATGCATGTTTTCCTAAACAAATTTATTTCAACTTTCATACATCTTTTTGTTACCTTGAAAGTTATTTGTCTTCTGTGGGATGCCTGCCTTTTTCAGTTCACCTGACAGACCATCCTTACTATTTCAAATATTGGTGAGCTCAGAAAAGTTCAGTTTATTTGATTTCCTCTCTGATACAGACCTTAGTCTTTTGTTCAGTAGACCCCATAATGAGTTTAAAACCTTCTGCTTGCTAAAGCCTGCCTACTATGAATACATCCTGCAAAAGACTTTGGGGTTCAAAAACTGTGGGAATAATTTTCCCCATTCCCGTCTTCTGGTGTATGACCTACTCTGGTAAATAGTTTTCCTATCAGTCAAGTATGTTAAATCATGAGGTATTTCTCACCCTCTTCTCTGCTCTTCTGAGGCCCCACCTGGTGTACTTCCTCCAGCTTGGGGACCCTTAGTACAAGGAAGGAGTGGATCTTTTAAAGTAGGTCCAGAGGATGGTCACAAGGTGATCAGAGGGGTGGAACATGTCTCCTACGAAGAGCAGAGGGAGTTTGAATTCTTCAGTAAGCAGAAGAGAAGGCTCAGGGAAATCTTATTGCAAACTTCTATGATATAAAGTTGGTTTATAAGAAAGATGGAGAGCGACTTTTTACTAGGGTCTGTAGTGGCAGGACAAGTGATAAAAGTCTTAAAGTGAATTGTGGTAGATATAGATTAGACTTAAGGAAAACATATTTTACAAGAAGGGTGGCAATGCACTAGAACAGAGAAATTGTGGATGCCCCATCCCTGGAAGTATTCCAGGTCAGGTTGGAAGGGGCTTTGAGTAACCTGGAAGAGGCTTTGAGTAACCTGGTCTAGTGAAAGCTGCCCATACCCAGGGGAATTTGGATCAGATTAGATGATCTTTGAAGGTTCCCTTTCAACACAAACCATTCTGATTCTACAATTCTATGATCTCTATTTGCAAAACAGCATACTTGAGTTATAGCAAAACTTCTGTAATGACAAAAAAAGAACAAATAAAATAAAACAAAAAATCTCACTCTCCAAAAAAATAACAATCAAAAAAAAAAAAAAAAAAAAAAACCCACAAAAAATTTCACAATCAATCCTGACATTTTGTAGAGTGGAGCTAATACTAGCACTGCAGCACTAAGGGGCTTTGGCTCACAGCTGGAAGCACTATAAAACTTTCATCCCTTAGGAATGTGCAAATTAAAAGTGATCTATAACATTTACCATTGGTTACTATGGACTTAACCAGAGATGTTAGTACATTAACCATACTCCCAACAGACCCATGTAATACTTCAGGCAGCATTCTGCAACTCTGATAAGAAGAGCATTTCCTAATGGCAAAGGATAATATTTAGTTTTAATTACATATCCTTTCTAAGTATGTGGCTTTTTGAAGATTAATCGTGTGTAGAGTGTGATTATGGCTACATTTCATAATCAGGACTTGTTTTAAAAAAAGTCATCTAAACAGAATTTTGTGCTAAGGTTGTTCTTGACATCAGAACAAGTCTAAGTAAAGATATTATAGCAAATTGAAGCATAAACTTAAGGAAAGCTATTATGCTTTCACTTCATAACAGTCAAATAAAATAATTTCTGAGAGTAACTCAAATGCCAAAGCCCTTTGTGGTATTCAGCTTCATATGTTTCAAGTTTTGAGCTTCACTTTTCACAGCATGCTTACAATTTCCATCACATAAATGAAACTGGATAATATACACAAGTAGTTCCTTATGACATTTCCAGCACAAAGTCTTCATTATGTTTCTTCATTTTAAATAAAAATTAATTATGCTTAGAGCTGAGCAATGTTGTCGATACATTATGCATATAAATCCAGGACTAATCTTTCAAGCACATGCATCTATTTTGGACTGCACTAACTATCTGCAAAGAGACAGGATGATGACATTAATACAAAACTGGTTCTTTTTTTGTTGTTGCTATATGTGAGGGAAAACAGCCAAGCAGATAATGATGTTAGAGGGATGGCCTTCCAAATATGCACACTTTTTACTTTTTATTTCATAAATTATGAAGAGCATTTCTGTTTTATTACATTTCACTTGTTTTTTTTCTGTTTAGAACTAGAAAAGTCACAAAATAAATATTTTGTTTAAAAATATTCAAATAATTTAGCCTAAAAAATGAGAGAGGCTTTAAGGAAAGCATTTGAATCAAAAATTTTTATTATCACTCTCACCATCAGGAGGCTTCAAAAAACCCCCAACTGTGTTTTTCTCAAAACACAGACCCAGACATTCTGTTTTGGGGAATGTTGACATTTGTAGATCCTTCTTTTTAAAAAACTCACTTCAATTTCTCTTTTCCTGTCTCCTTCTCTTTCAATTTGTTTTGTTTAGCTCACTTTCTCTTATTTTGACTAGAAACCTCAATAGGGACATTTCATAGAAATAGGCACATTCTTTTGAAAAGACACTGATATGAAGAATTACCCTTTTATGAGTAGAATGATACCAACAATTTTTTGATTGACTTTATTTTGAAGTCCCTCACTGTTGCCAAAGTGGCTTTGATCCTGAAAAATCTTTATCTCTTTGAATTTCACAGAAGACCTGGAAAACTGACATATTAAAGTCCAGAAAATGACGTTGTCCTACTCACAGAATAGACACCTTTTTCTCAAATGATTGTAATTGTACTTTCTTTTCTCAAAGAACGTAAACTTTCTTAAATAAAAGGACACTAGTCCATGGAGCAGGTAGATTTCATGCAAAATTCATCTAACAGAGTCAACTATATAAGCCAGAAGATTTTTCTTCTGCCTTAAAATTGTTGGTTTATCTTCATTGACTACCAAATAGGGTAACTTAGACTATCAGATTTTTTTGTTGATATCTCCTGTCCCATGTCAAAGTGTATTGCTAAATGACCATACAAATGTATGTTACTATTGTTATGGGATGCAGAGTTCCAAATGCTTACTTAAGACAGAATAAATAAGACTGCAAGATAGATAATAAAATATGTAGGGAATATACATATTTACACATGTATTCATTGCATTTACATACAGTCGCACTTCATATGTGAAATGACTTTAGTATCATGCTAATTATGCACCTCTAAGAATTAGAAGTGATTTTTAATGTCACAAATAAGCATTCAAGGATAATAATACAAGTATTTTAAATGAAATGTCAAATGACTTCCAAAAAGCTCTTAAAATTAATAAATATGTATGAGATAAATGAGTCTGGTTGTCAAGTACTCCATGTAGAGATACAAAAGATTTCCTTTTTTTTCAGTTGGATTCTGTTTCCACCTAAATGCAAACAAAATTCACTGGTTCAGTCACGGTTACACAGCAGGGTTCCCAGGAAAGGCATATTTTCCTCACAAGGCGATTGGGATCTCACAGACGTGAGTATCACCTACTGCAGCCCATTGCACATTTAATTCTTGCTCGGCTGTGCCACTCGTGTCCTGTGGTCAGCAGCTGAAGGAGGGACACAGGTAAGAGATTCAGATTATCTATTACAGGTTCCGCAACACGTGTTACTTCACTTAAGCAGTAGAAAAAACTCCTTTCTAGCTTAGGACACCAGGAAACTATCTGTAGTCAGAAAATAGTGTTAGTCACCTTTTGGACCTTATGAAAAAACTGCTTGTGCAGAAATTTTTTAAAGTAGGAACTTGAGTGAACTCCAGTCGGTTTCAATTTAAACCTCCAGAAAAATGGGAACAATGGTATTTAAAAATTTTTCTTCTAGGGTATTGAAATACTAATTTATCAAGTGTTCTGTGATCTTTGGTTAATTGCAAGATTCAAGGTGTTATATGGCTCATTATTTCAATAAAAAATCTCACATAGGTAAGATAGGTGTTACTCTTAATAAAGTGAAAATATGTAGGAAAAAAACCTACTGCATTATGAGAACATATGCTGGGGTATGGTGTCATATAGGACTGTAAGGAACAATTTTTTTTTCCTTTAGTGGGAAAAAATATATATTCTATAAGGTAAATCAGAAGAGTGGAGTGTCCTTGAAGATTACAACTATATATTCGGTTCAAAGGTTGAAAGGCTGGTGACAATATTTCTGTATAAAAAAATCAGAAAAATTTTATGGCATAGATCTTTGCTTAATTAATTCGAATACTTAATGTATTTACCTTCAACAAGACACAAAAACATAGCAGAGAGTTTCCCCATGAATTTTTTCTTTCATAGAAAGATAGAATGACCTGACTTGGAAGGGGAATTTTACAGATCTTACCCCCCTTCTATGGGCACCTCCCACTCAACCAGGTTGCTCCAAGCCCCGTCTAACTTGGCCTTGGCCAGTTCTGGGCTGGGGCACCCACCACCTCTCTGGGCAACCTGTGCCAGTGCTTCACAACCTTCACATTAAAGAGTTACTTTCTAACAGCTCATCTAAACCTGACCTCCTTCCATTTTAAGCCATTGTTCTTTGTTTTATCACTGCAGGACCTGGGAAAAAATCTGTCTTCATCTCTCATGTAGGCAGAATTTATGTATCTTCAGTCTGCAATAAAGCGTCTGAGCTGTCTCTTCTACAATCTGAACAATTTCAACTCTCTCAACCTTTCTTCACAGGGGACCTATTCCATTGCTTTGTACATTTTCATAGCCCTCCTCTGGACCTGAATTAAAAGTTCTGTATCTTCTTGTACTTAGAATCCCATAGCTGGATGAAATACTCCAACTGAGGCCTCACAAGAGCAGGACAGAAGAGAACAATCACCTCCCGTGACCTACTGGCCACATTTCTTTTTATGAAGCTCAGGACACAGTTAGCTTTCTGGACTGTGAGCACACATTTCTTGCTCATACCTCCTTTTTCATTCACCAGTATCCCCAAATCCTTCTCGCTGGGGCTGTGTGGAATCCATTCACCACCCACTGATAGGGATGTTTGCCCTGACTCATGTGCAGGATCTTGCACCTGGCCTTGCTGAATGTCAAGAGGCTCACGTGTTTCCAGATCTCAAGCCTTACAAGTTCCCTGGAGATGACTTACCACACAGCTTGGTGCCATCTTCTCCTCGCATATGATGTGTTCTGTGCTGTTAATGATTCTGCTGGCCCTTCACTGCAGCATTGCTAGTCCTGAAGTGTCTTTGCTGTAGGTGGGAGGACAAAATGATTTGTGATGACCTCCAAAGCAAACTCACAGGAGGCAGACACCAAAGAATTATCACTTCCTTCAGTCTTCTGGTTAATACAGTTTAGTGTGGGGCTGTCAACCACGGGGGTATTCTGCACAATTCTTGTCCATCATGACCTATTCCAGGTCCTTTTCCAGAGCTGATTTCCAACCTGGGCACCTGCACAGGTGCATGGGGTGATCCCATCCCAGGGAATGAGTCTGTTTGTCCATGCTGGGCTTCATGATATTCCTATAGAGCCAATTATCCAACTTGTTGAGAGGCTCTGCCTTTCCCCTATCCAGAGCTCCCTCAAACACATTGTCACACTTGAAATTTCTGAGGGTGGATTCCATCCCGTCATCCCGCTGATTAATTACTATATTAGACAGTATCTGTCTCAGTGCTGACAGTGCTAAAATACCTTGCTGGTTGAAATTCAAACTGCTGATCACTGCTCTGGTGCATTTTATTCACTTTTGGTTTTCATTTCTTATTCATGTAACCACAGACTCCTGTGGGTTTATTTGTTTTATATAGAAAGGATGAAGTTTATATTAAATATAGGGGAAATGACAAGTTTTTGGAAACAATGAATCCAAATACCATAGAATTTTGTCTTGGGACTTTGACATGCAAGTACCCAAATTATGGATAAAACCCTTTGTGTATAACATTGTGTCTGAGCTGATGATAAAAGAAAGCAAATTAAATGGCATCAAGAAATATTTGATCAGTTTCCTAAAAATCAGTTTCCTGGAAAAATGTGACTAATTTATCATTAAAAAAAGTGAAAAATATCATAATACTATTCCAAAATATATCAGAATGATTTCTAAATTCTTTGCCATTTGTTCTATCCAGCAATGCAAAAATTATATTAAACATTTTTACCATGATATAATCACATATAAACCAGTTGATGATTATTGCCAGTTTAGCCTGGCACAGCTCTGATCTTATATTTAAAATATTTTCTGTGAATTACAGACTTTTTAATCATTTAAAAGTAGGATGGACTAGAATTGCCAAATTATGCCAGCTGAGAGAATGGTAATCTTTTCTCTCTCTTTTTGCTATTATAGGAGTCTTTTCAAAGTGGGATTTAAATAACCCTCAAAAATGCAGTTTTCTGGATCAACCAAAGTTGGTGATAGTACCTCAGAAAATTTTCTGTGAACTGAGATGTAGTAACAGGAAAAAATCAAATAAGGTAGATATTGATTCTTGGTGATGGATTGTAAATGTCTGGTCAGAGTGAAAGAGAGAGAAGGAGTTTGTATATGCTTTTGTCCCATGATATGTGAGCCACAAGAAAAGTCACTTCAGTACGTAATCTTTCTCCTAACTGAGGAAGTTCTCCATGCTCTCACAACACAGAAAAAGAAGGGAGAAACAAAATGATTTGCCCTATCAAGTGCAGAAGAGAAATCCCATTTCTTTGGATGTGAGATGATTTGTATATATGTAAATTAGTGTAAAGTAATTGAAAGTAAAAATTGAAAGTAAATGAAGATATAAATATCAGAGGGAAAAAAGATGTGTCTCTGCAGACCCTTAAACAGTGACATCTTTGCCCCGGATTATGTCCTGGGTGTTCATTTGCCTCCTAAATCTTTGGGGATATAATCTTGTAGCTCTTTTCAGATTGCAATATTTATGTGCAAAACATCTCATTTAAATTAGGACTTCCCTTCTAAGTAAGTTCTTCTCGACATGCATGAGCTCATAGAGATTCCAAAGCATTCAAGATATTGGGTTGTGTGAAAAGATAACTGGATGAAACTTTGCATTATACAGGATCACAGGCTGGATGATCTAATGGTCCCTTCTGGCCATAAAAGCAATGAATCTATGAGAAAAACACTCTGAGATCATATGATGAAAAGCACAGTGAAATTGGCAAGTGTTTTCTTGATGTTCCCATTACAAATCCCCTAGGCAATCTATTCCCCTGTCTTCCTCTCACCACCTCCTCTATCATTAGATGCCAGAAGAACACATGCTCTGTTAGAGTCATTGCTGCTAAAACCATTTTGATAGCTGGCTCCACTCAGTCTCATGCTAAATCCAGTGTTTAGGCTATGGGAGTGTTGACTTCTTAAATGAAGACACATTTCTCCAAGGCATTTTGCACTCACTTGTTCCTTCAGATTGCTCAGCTAAAGGTTTTTTCCGGACTTTATCAGTTATTAATAATTGTGATGATTCATGATTTATTCATCACCATTTATACATTTACCATATGCTGCCTGCACATGCAAACTGTTTTCATGAAACACACAAATGTGGCACAGTGCTTCTTACAACTCATATCCAGTAAATAGATGAGAGAAAAAGATAAGCAAAATGCAAAAATACAATAAAATATCCTGCAATGACTTCAGTTTGGAGCTTTGGAATTAAACTATGCAGATTAACCTTTTTTAGTGGTATTAAAACTAAAATAAACAGGAGGGAGAATAGTGTGAAAAGTCAAGTGAAACTCCAAAATCAGCACCTTAATCTGTTTCTATTCTGTCTCCCATAATGATAATTAGAGGGAGTAAGAGCAAATCCACTCATTTAGTAAGGTACAACTCAGGACAAAAAAAGATGAGAGTATCTGCAGTATCATCTTTGTTGTTCTTTTCTTGCTTTCATATTAAATCTAAGTATTTTTTTGCAGAGAAACACTGTAATAGTTGCTTGGAATGAGGGAGAGAGGGAAGATCTGACATGCAAATCCTTCAGAATTCCTAATAGAAAACCTGAAAAGATAATGTCACTCCTTGATTAAAAATAAGAGGCTTTTTATGGTGATGTCACTAACCAAAAATTCATTTGTCATAGGCCCACTGACACCTTCTTCAGTGTGCTGCTCTCCAGATGAAATGCCTGCCTTTTATGAGAGGGTAATTATTTAACATAAGTAATGCATTCCTGCTTTTGGGTGAACAAGTTCATTAACGGTGAGGTGTGCCCTGTGGAGGAAATGATCAGTGTTCCAGTGCAGAGTCCCAAGGCAGAAGGACCAGCTTGGGTGACTCACATCTTGTCCCACTTTCTGTTGCATTTAGTTGAAGCTTTTGGAACAGAATGTTTAAATTTTTACTAACTGCCTTGAAAGTGAAGATCTGAATTTTTACTGCCTGTATTTGCCTAATATTATCATTCTCTAAGACAGTCTAAAATACATTCAGGCCCTTATTATGCTACAGAATGTTATGGAGTGCATCTGAGACTCTAAGATATGTTGTTCCCCCGTGGCAGGATCAATGTTACCTCTTTAATTCCTGCATTTTGACTACCCACCTGTTTCTTGAGGACCTCCACTAACCTGACAAGAATCTGAGATAATCTCTCCCTTTGTTTCACTTTTTTTTACCATTAGAATCTTTTTTCCTTGTGTGTAAAATAAATATAACTTGTTAAAATGTTATTTCTTTTTCATCCCATCATGAAGTCATGTAAGTGATATTTACAGAAATCTTTGACATACCTAATAGCATTCAAGCACTCTATCTTCATAGTGCTTGAGAAACCTAAGAGTGTCCCTGGAGGCACCTACCAAATGCAGACCTTTCATTAAGGAACTCCTAGGAAGAACACCTGCAAGACCTTGAATTTCCACTGTAACTTTTACGTGAATGGAAGTTAGATGAGGGTTTTTACATTTGGAAACTCTGCTCTTCTGCGTGAGAGAACTCTGGACAGAAGTTTTGAAACCATCTTCAACTCCTCATTGCTTCCTTAAAGAGCAGGTCCAGTCTTACTCTCAGTCTGGCAACTTCCTGAATTTCATATAGTTTTATAGAGAACAAATCAATTAGAATTTTGCACTTCTTACTAGAGAAACAAGCAGACCCAAATTGCTCCAGACTTGACATAACAACTGTGCAGTTACCCTATTTGTTGCTGCCTGGTATCCTTAAAAAAAAAAAAAAAAAAAAAAAAAAAAAAAAAAAAAAAAAAAAAGGCAATGGTTACAAGATGTCATGGCTTAACCCCAGTCAAAAAAAAAAAATCAAAATTATAGTCTCAAACTATGGTTTTATAGAAGTGCAATGACATTAAGTTTTACATGTCCTTACTGAAATGCCTGTACAATCATGTTACAGTGAATGTCAGGTAAAGGTTTACTTAGAAATTTCCGTTCAAGGACCAAAGTTATTAAAATGCCTAGCTCCTTTTTTTTTTTTTTTCCCCTATAGTATATAAAAGAAACATTTATGACTAATTAAATACATACAAATAGCAAGAAGAATCTGTTAGGGGAAAAATTTAAAAGAATAACTGAAATGTGTAATTTCAACCTGTCAGAAATAGATCATATGCATGTGGGTGGAAAAATGTTATTTCATTATTCATTTGCAGTACATATATAATCATTTCACTGATCTTCATTTGTCATCCATATGATACTGTAGTTCTGCATCTTGGATTGCATATACAGGATGGAGAACAGTTAATTTAGAATATTTATTTTGTAGTATCATTTTGCACTCTGGGAGTTATACATTAGTTTTAATCTGTTTTAACAACAGTAATGCCAAGCTAGAGAAAATAGACAAGATATTTGAGCACTAATTGGGCTTCTTGTTAAGTTATGACTTGATAGTTTTTAAAAACTTGGCTGCAATGAATTTTCAGGCATTACTGTCTGTCCCTGTCCATGCTAATCAGTACCCTGTAGCACAGTGGGTCTTACATTTAATGGAGCAGCACGGAGCTCTTGCCAGCATTCAAGCAATTGATTCCATGGAAGGGGCACAATATAAATCAAGCACAGAGCAAAACTGCTGTGTTCTACAAGCTTGGAATAAGAGCACCCTTTGTCATATCCAAGGCACTCAAAGACTCTCCTGCTGTGCTTATGTTGATTGTACTTCTTTATCTTCTGCTCAGGTTTGTTTTTCTCTCCCTTTTTTTTTTTTTTTTCTTCTTTTTCAGTGTCTCTAGCGCTGTTTTAATGTGGGCTCTGACCAATCAAAGTTCACTTCCATTTTTTTCCTTCAAAAGTTTTAGAAGGTAAAGAATGGGGATTTTTCCACCTGATTGCTCCTTGTAATTGTTCCTTCCTCATAAATACACAAAACCAATCTAGTTATCAGCAAAGGACTTAATTTATTTGACCTCACTCAAATTGCAAAACTCCTTTAGTTCTTGTTGTCTCAATGTGTACATCAGATTTGTACATAATGCATTTCTCAAAACTGGCTAGTAACCCCGAAATATAATTAAGAATAAAATGTTATTCAGCTGAGGATAGATAGATTAGATAGATAGATTAGATAGATAGATAAATAGATAGATCAAGTGTCGCAAAAGAGTGTATACCTGAGTTCTTGTATTTAATATATTTTATCAATGACCTGTAAGCAAAGTATAAAATTATAATTGATGAAGTATAAGGGCAACACAAAGAAATGAAGACTAATAAAAACCAACTCAGCAATAAAATTTTATGCTACTCAGAATCACATTCTTCTGAGGGGAGTCAAATGTAACATCATATACCTGGGAAACAGAGGGCTTTTAGACCATTCCCATGGAAAATATTCTAGAAAGCAATAGCTTTCAGAGCAGCAGAGGCTGACACACACACAGAAATATAATGAATTTAAACACTAGCAAACCTCTATAGTTAAAAGTAAAATTTTATGAGGATAAATAGTATTTACTTTCGGTTATAACCAAAAGGGAGGGGAAAAAGAGTGTTTATTTCTAGTGTTCATGTTTTACTACCAAATATCCCAAACAAGTTTATGAGGTGACATAATCACAATCCATTATAACCACATGGGACAAAGAGAACAAAGTCATAACAGGAGGCAATGGCCAAGGAAGGACATTTATTAACAAATAGAGAAATAGTAAAAGAATTTCCTGCAGGAATTATTGGCTCCTCTTAATGGTTTTTTGGGGTTTTTTTGTTTTGTTTTGTTTGGTTTTGGTTTTGGTTTTGGGTTTGGGGTTGTTTTTTTGTATTTTTTGGTTGTTTTATTTGGTTGGTTGGTTTTGTTTGTTTGTTTGTTTTGGTTTGGAGTTTTTTAAGGCTTTCTGCCAGCTCTGAGAGAAAGCTAAAGTCAGAAAAAATTAAATCAGAATTCAGATGCATATTTTAACAGTGAAATGAATATTTTAGCCATTATTTGATGGGGAAATCTTGGATTTTCCTGAGGAAATTTTTTTTTGCTGGGGAAAACTCTAGTGCAATTAAACCTACGTAGTATAAGCATTGGCATCTACATCTGAGGTCTCTTTTTTATCTGGAAATTCTTTGTATTCATAATTCCACTTCCATGGTTTAGAAATTCTGTCCTGTGAATTAGACCCAGTCTAAAGAAGTGCCTACACCTTAGATATCCAGAGCAAATGTAGGTGTTTGACTCATTGACATCAACTCTAAGACTCATCACCTCTGTTTCTTAAAATAAAGCCATTTGATCAGATAATCTGGTCTTGATAAAAACAATAATTGTAGAAAATGATGGGATTTGTGATATTCAGGACACCAAAGCAGAATTGCCTTGTGTGAGCTTAGCAGATATAAAAGTAAGAACTCCCTAAGGATCTTACCTTCTTGTCATTCTCTAGATGAAGAAAGATCCAGCTACTGTGTTTGTTTGATGCTTCTTTTCTTTGTCATCAATGTCAAAGCTATATCTGTCTTTTAAATCTGACTATATGTGATTTCAGACATTCTATACAGGATTTCTTTTTTAAAGTGAGATGAACAGGGAGGAAATAAAAAGCATCCTTTCCTGCTGATGTTTCTGAGCAAACAAGAAAAAATGTAATGCCAGATTTACAACATTTAAACCTGAGCCTAAATCACTGGAAATAGATAAAAAAATTCATGTTATAATTTTTTTCTCAGGGCTGTTACTGGAAAAGAAAATTGCCAGTTTATGAGTTATGAGTCTGTAGATGGGGCCAAATTTGTCTTGTATTCACACCAATGGAACTTAATTGAAATCAGTGAATTTGCACTAATGCAACTGTGAGCAGAAATTGACCTCTTGTGCCTGCTGGAACACAGCCCAAAAGCCACTTGACTTACTTGTGCTTAAGGCTTGCTCTGCATGAATGTCTACTGTTTTACTAGCAGTAAGTTATGTAATATTCAGGGTTTAATGGTGCATATTCTACTAATAGACTGGGTAGATGCCAGCAGACTACATCCAAGCAGTACTACACATTTGCTTTGTTGACCTCTGTATTCATTCACTCACATGAAGTAGTTACAGCTGGGACTCCAGTAAGGAATTCCAACTTCCAAAATGTTCCCACTGCCACTATGCAAATGCTAGCAAAGAGCCTCTGTTGTAATTAGCCTAGATTTCCTTACAATATCTAGTTACAAAGGAGTACCATGAATATTCATGGCCAATTCATTTGAATTACGAACATTCATGAATAAATCATTTGGCTGAGAACAGGGTACCGTATGTTGCATTTCATGGCCCCTGTGATTTATTCCATAGTGCCACAATTTGTAATATTAGCAGCTATCATAAAGTTTATTTTTCAAGCCTTCATTTCCAGCTGTGACCATGACACTCTGGGGATCAGATAAGCCTTTTCTTATACCCCTGTAAGGTCAGATCGCAGCCTAAACACATAATGCAAATTTACTGCTCTTCCACTACACATTCTCATTAGTGCTTCTGCAAGGTGCCTTTGTTCTCTGGGTGTATGACACCAGCCTCAGACAAAGGGGGAATGCAGTGCAGTTTCTGGGCTGGTATTGAGAAGGGAGACACAATGCTGGAGGAAGCAGTGAAGCAGACTGTCCAGAGACTTCGTGCAGTCTCCATCCCTGGGGGTTTTCCAAGGTGAGATTGGTTAAAGCCTTGAGCAACACAAGAACAGGTGTGATGTTAACTCTGAAAGCTGTGAGCTGAGTGGGTTTTTTATTATGGCCAGCAGTAAGAAAGCTGAAAGTTACTTATATTAACAAAATTTATCGTATCTCTATTTTTGCTCTGTCATAAGAGAAGTCAAACAGTACCCTTACAGTTTACTGTTGTAATACCATCCTTTAGAGAGAGGGCCTCTCTTTTTTTCTTGTAACCTATTTTCTTCAAGTACAGCAATTATGCATTTTGGCATTCTTAGAAATTACAGAATTAGTAATGATTTATTCATATACTTTTGCTGCCCATTATCTGAGTTTGAAGGGGAGAGACAGCATCACCTGAACAAATGGTGGAGAGTAAAATTAGGAGACTGAGAGATTCACAGGCAATAACCACTTATTAGTAATTGAGTTCTTCTGATGTGACTGAATAATAAACAGACACAAGGTAACCTAGACCTCCTTATCAATAATATTTGAGCCAGAAAACAGATTCTGTGTTTCTGAAGAAACTATCAGTGTGTGAGGCTAAAGCATTCCCTGCTAACTGTATAACTACAGAAGGAGGGAGTTAGTCCATGCTGTTCTGTAAATACTTCATTTGGGTATGATATCATGGCCTGAGGACAACTTGCTTGCTCGCAGGTACTGCCCTTCTATATTCTACTTGTAAGAGATAGATATGTCTCCATTAAAATCAAGTGTACTCAACAAAAACAGACAAACAAACAAAAAAACCCACCACCCCAAAACCCAAAGAAAACATATCACAAAGGAGATAGAAGACGAAGAAAAAAAACAAGAGTAGTGGTTTATAGAGTTAAAAGGTCTATGCATAGAAGGTGGGAAACAAGAACTCCTGATTAACACTGGCAATTACTGTCTACACCAAGACCCGCTTGGGATAACTCCCATAACAAATTCCTTTCTAATCAAAGTCACAGTTGGTAGATCAGTGATGTTATGGCCTTTTAATGGTTCTGTGCTATGAAATGAACATTCTGATATGGCATTTCTGGTCATAATTTCACTATATAATAGCTGGAAAGAAGATAACTTGTAATTGATTTGAGTTTGAAAAACTGTGTTAGAAGAAGAAAAAAAAAAAACTTGAAGAGCTGTTTTTGTATTTTATATAATCTCCTTCCATGGCCACTTAGCAGACGTATAGAAGAGAACAGTGGTTAAATTATTTGAATTCGAAGGAAGACAATAATAGAGAATGAATCCAAATGCAGGATAGGAAATCGCCAATACATCTGAAAGAAATCTAAGAATGACTTGGTCTTCTGTCTGAGTTCACTGAACTTATATTTACAGAGGTTAACTCTTTTAGTATCTGTTTTGATTAAAGAAAAAAATCAAAAATAGTAACATTGATTTTCAAATTATAAAGACTCTTCAGATGTAAAATATGGGTGATATAAACGGAGGAAATTCTGCCTATATTGGCTTTCTGTGACAGCTGAACTGATTCTGAATGTGAGAATAACAGGTCATCTTGCAAGTAGGCTGAATTCAACATAAAAATAAAGTGTTTCACATATTGAAATATAGAAGAAGCCTCTGCTTTCAGAAAATAAAATTTTAAAGAACTGAGAAATCTATGCTTTGGAGATGCAGAGGTCTGTTATTGCTGTTCCTTAGTCTCCTTCACAGTTAGGAAGAGAATGTACCAGAGACTTGTTGATTATCCAAACAGTTGACCTGAATTTTGCTCAGGTCCTTAGGAAGACCTAATTTTTGAATTCTGTATAATCAGAGTTCAACATCAGGGCATGACAAGGCACCAGAATATAGCAGATTAGACTAGAGTAGAAAAGACCAAGGGTGAGCATAACAGCATTCAGTATGAAACAGCACTAGAAAAAGAAAAGTAAGAAAATGTTTCCAATATCTGCTGGAGATAAATGGGAGTTTCAGTAAAGGAAAGGCTATACATTAGGAAAATATTTTAAAATAGGAAACTTTTAAACTCACTCAAAATGGGAAAAAGACAACCTTATAATGAAATGAGAAAGAAGTAACAAACAGATATATGGGGGTCATCTAAATGATAAACTTTTTTTGCCAAAGTTTGTGAAGGAACAAAAACAGTTTTTAAAAGGTAAAATATATATTCTTTATATTTTTGAAGGTAGTTGTTACTAAGTGTTTTTTACCTTTTTTTTCCTTTATTTTATTTTCCGAAATTGCATATGCTGTAATGGAGTAGATCTGTCTGCTTCAATCTTTCTGTCATTATTTCTTGGGGACTCCTTGGTAGATCTCCCTCCTTTTGTGCTGAATCTTCCCAAATTTCTCCTCAAATATACCTGAAAAAATTGTTGTACTTGGTAGTTGACTTATGGTTGAAGGTAATCAGCATTCATATTTAAACTGAGCAAAACCTTAAACAATTGCTGGGTATTGCCTGAGGGAATTTGTTTTACTGGAATCAAGCATCAGAACAGCTGATGGACCTGAGGAGTAAAAAAACCTTACAATTTAAAAGCAATACTAGATATTTCAGTAAGACACCAAATCCAGACAGAAGGCACACTGTTTTTTGTTATGAGGGGATGTATTGCCCCCAGGTAAAAAAAAAACAGAACAAACAAAACAAAACCAAACCAAAACAAAAAACAAAACCAAACTAAACAAAACCACAAAAAACCCAAACAAAAAACCAACCAAACAAACAAACAAAAAAAAAACCAAACAAGAAAAAGATTGAATAAGAGAACTCTTCCCATTTTCCACCATGACCTGTCAGACTAAAAGCAACGGTGAAATCAAACATAAAAAATACTTCTTAGAGTGCTGTGTATTTTTTTACATTTTTAAAAACTTGAGCTTGGAGTGAAATGACTTTTCAAAAGGGTAAATTTTTAGAAAAACACATTTTTAAGAGCCTTTTTTTTTGTTCCTCTTGAAAGGTTGTTCATTCTTTTATGAAGCCAAATGCAAAACCAAAAGATACCCACATGTCTCATGAAGAAAGCAATTTCTGGGAAAGAAGGATGGAGGGGAAATATTTAAGGGACTAGCTACAAGGCTCAGAAGGCATGGAATGCAGAATCCCACAGAAGAGTTAAGCCTGGCAATCATCTCCAGGAATCCAGTTAGAGTAGCTAGATAGGAAAAAACTCTGAGTTGAGATCCACTTACAGTGAGCTGACATTACAGGACAATATTAAGTTTTGATGTGTGTCCAATAAACACAGAGAAAGATCTCCTATCCCATTGTCATATGGATCTAAACTTCTTTGTTCAGCGAGATTAGCAAGGCTGTTAACAACAAGACTAAAAAGCCAGCTTTAGTCTCCAAGTCATACCATAAAACAAGATCTTATTACTCAGGCTGCTTTTGTTGTAAATGATGGATGGATAGTAACAAGTAGTGGCTGGATATTAAGAAATGCCTTCCTTCTGTCCCAAGTATTTTCCTCTTTAAATGTTTTTTAATAGATGTTTTGGGGCTTTTTGGATGGGAAATTATTATGATACAGAAATTTGTTTTAACTTAAGAATGAAGAAAAGTTATATTGAGGAGGTAACATATTTCCTTAATAATAGGGTGCAAATGATTCCATGCATTAGTGATAAGAAAATAAATTGGTAGGAGTCTCATGCCAGAGAAAAGAGATTGTTACTTAATTCTAAACTTTCTTGTTCCCACTCCGCACAGTACATTAAATGAGCCCTGATTTATATTGGCTCTGATTTACATTTGGCACTGCTCTGGCACCAACCATTACAAAGAGCTTTAAACTGTGAGTGAATATACAGCTCACTGTAATTTAAGAACATTTTGAGGTCATTTTATGCTTGCAGAGTGTAAGAAGATATTTGGGTTTCTGGTGTCTAGACTAAGAGGGCAAAAAGGCCTCCTACAATTCTGACAGAGCAAAGATTGATGAAAAAAAGAGACAAGCTGCCACCTCACCTTCACCCCAACACTTAGCATCAGGAGAAGCATCTAAGCCAGGCAACTGGGGCACGTGACCCCATGGACAGGAACAAAAACTACTGCTGCTCAAAGCTGTGTCAGACAGACCTAGCATTAAATCCACCCAGGGCACAATTCGAATGACCCTGAAGATGCTGACAGCTACTGAGGACATGACTGTGTTGTAAAACTATTCCTAAGGCCTGGAATAGTTTCCTACTGGACTGGCAATATTAGTATGGCTATTTCAAGACTACTACTACTACTAATAACAATAAATAATAATATTGGTGGAATCCTGCTTCATTCTCATTAATTTTATTTCCTGACACTGTAATAATATTTTACTATGGTGCAGGAGCAATGATACTGAAGATATACCAGATATACTGAAGATATCATTTATATATATCCTCCAAGACAGGTGGGTCCCTGCCCCTGGAAAAGGGCTTGAAACTAGATTATCTCTTAAATCTCATCCAACCCAAGATATCCTATAATTCCACAGTATAAATAATACAGCTTTGAGTCATTCTTGACCTCATGGATCTTAATTTTATTCTTTTTATATTAGGAAATTCTCAGTTGTAACACTACTTAAAAATGTTTCATGCTTGCTTTTAAAAAAATACAGGTTGCATACTCAAAAACTGCACACTTTTATTCCATTGAAATTTAAATTGTTTCTTTTTACCTCTGAGGGTTGTAAAAAAATTTAAAAAATCAAAAGAAAAATGTCAAAACATGAATGGATGTAATCTTGCTGTTCTGAGGACATTGTTCTCTACTGGATAGCACAGAATTATTCAATCAAAAGACATATTAGGTCACTTCAGATGATGAGGGTTCCTTTCAAATCGAACCTGCTTCTCACAAAAATATGGTCAGTACAGCTCTTTCCATCCTTCCATGTAGAGAAAAATAATACTCAGTTAGAACTATACTCTTCTTCACTCCAGGTTCAAGAGTATTCTTTTGAGTCGTTATATCCTTTAAAATTGATTCCAAATATTCTGGCACATCAGGATTAATTGAAAAAGGAAAAAAGACACATCAGAATCACAGTGTTGCAACCATCTCTTCATGTTGCCATATGATCATATGGCTGTTATGTGTATCAATAAATAAACATAATGCTAGTCAAATACTGTCAATACACTAATAAATCATCTGACAGAAATCCCATTCAAATTCCACAACAGCAGCAACACACACAGCTATACAATAAAATATGACATATAATTCACAACTTCAAACTCCCAGCTGTATTTCTCCGCTATTCACAGTCTCATAATATCCAATTACTTTTATAAATGCAATTGCAAAAAGTTATGCCAAGCAACTTTACATATTTGTATCCACTGAGGATTTGTTATAAAATTGCCAATCTCAAACACGTCCTTAATCTCATTAAAGAGTTATCTATTCACCAGAGAAACTTTGGCAAAATTAAAGGTTTAGTTTCCTTTATGATATGATTGCTATTACTTTGTTTCTTGCACAGGAACTTTTATTGGAGGACCTCAAAGCAGTTTACAAACTTTAATAAATTAAGCTGCTTATCTCTTTTGTCACATAGATAAGTATTATTATCCCACCTTTGTAGATGTAGACAAGTGAGGTATAGCAGTCCATAAATTTCTTCATAAGGGTGAGCATTCTGTATAGCAATGCTTACAGATTGTGACAAAAAGTAAATTTCCCAGAAAGAGGTGGTATTTAATATCAAACATATATTTATCATGAATGAGCATGAAACAAAATATCAAGTTCAATTCATGATTTGACATCTGACTCTGAAATCAAAGTGTATCACCTTGAGAAAAGCCCCTTTTTCTCCTTCCAAAAATACTATAGGAAAGGAGCCAACCGTTACTTTATCTTTCATGATTAAAAGAGTGAACAACTAAGCCAAATAACAAAATGCTCTATCTATCCAAGATGCCAGATCATAATAAATTACATTTAATCTTCTAGGCCCTTAGCCAAAATTATCCACACACTAGAAAGGTAAAAGGAGCAGCATAATTTTTTCAGTATTTCTTTACAAAAAAACTTTTACAGTTTCAGAGCACTGGGAATGGAATGTTATGCATTAAGTTACATTTTACAGCTCTTCACTTCAAATTTTTCCTTTTTCAAAGAAAAGCTTTCTGTGAACTTTATCAGTGCTTCTGCTTCTGATCTAGAAAAAAAATTCAAACTGTGCAGTGTTCTATTCTGTCACTTTAGGTACTTCTAGTGGTCTTGCTGCCTTGTCATTTAAGTCTTCTGGTCAGTCACTTTCAAAAAGAGTTGGAAATGATGAGTGCCCAGAGGAAATGAGAAGATTTTTTCTGGTTTTAGTAATCTGCCAGCTTAATTTTAATAATACAAAGCAGTGATAAAAAAATCAGATCTTCTTTAGTTTTTACTCTGACAGTGACCAAAATCAGCTGGGTTTAAGGAGAGAGCAGTTACAGACAATGCTTCACCACCCACGCTCCAAATACTTGTTTCTCAGGAATGTCTTGAGACAGAAATGGTCTCTGTTGATTTAGTAAGCAACACTTATATATTGTTCTGTGCACTGAGTCTATCATTGCTTGAACCCAGTGAAGCCCCAGTTCCACGTGATACCTTCAGGGGTCATTTAATACAAAGAAATTAACCTGATAAGGCTTGTCCGGATGACAAAACAAAAAAAAAGAAGAAAAAAGGGAAATGTGTAGAGGTTCTTCACTTGGAAATGAACGAAATATTGAGGCAAAGCAGCTGATCTTAGCTCACTGACCAGTGAATTGGCCTGAAATGTAGAAACCAGATCCACTGATGTCATATATTAATTATTCAATTGTCATTACAAACTATGTCAACCTTAACATAAAAGAGAGAGTAAATAATCACTAGGGTAACCAAAATACATCAGCTACATTCCCCTTAAAGCAAAGCCTCAGAATGGGGATTTGACAACTTGCACACTGAAAGTTCCCCAAATGCAAGGTGCCCGATGGTGCCTTCACTACCCATCTTTTGGGTGGGCTGTACCTCCTGACACTGTGGGTTATCTACTTGGAAGTTTCTGGTTCAGATTTTCATAATTCACAGCTTAGCCTAGGATACAATTTGATTTAATTTCTTACCTGTGAGACAATTACTATTATTCAGGTATTCTTGTGCATACCCAGTATTTGACAACTTGTTGCCCACAAGTTTAAAAAGCAACTGTATTTTTTACAGAATGCAGTTATCACTTAGATCAGAAATCTAGACACTTTTACACATAAACCTGTATGTTGGGACCTTGGACTACTGTATTTTCTTTATATTGGCTTTCCAGAAAACCTATTTGGTTCATTTCTGTTGAGGGGATATGTATAACTTCTCTTGGCAGAAGTCAATAGTTGTTTTTCATTGTCGTGCATCAGCTGGAAAAAGCCCTGGATCCATTTTGCAGTTCAGTGGCTAATCCTGAGGGGTCCTAGAATTTCACAGCATGGACCACAAAGGACCAAAGTGCATTGGGTCTGTATCATCCAGAATACATATTTTCTGCCCATGAATCTGCTTAATCTTTTAAACGGCACAGAGTGAGAGTTATTTAGAGAGCTCTATGCTCCAGTCCAGTGACTGCTCATGCAATGCATATTGATCAGCTGGTTCTCTGTGTGAAATGGCCCTGCTGGCCAAGAAGCCTTGGCCATCACACTGGAAGACAAGAACACTCAGTGTAGGGTAAAGTATGAGTGATTAAGCCTTTCTATCCACGTATTAGCACTCTGACCTTTTATTTGGGGTGCTTGAAGAGTTTGTCTTTTCCTGCACTCAAATCTTTTCCCAGATAAGCTTTCTCTGATGGGACTCTTGTTAAGATGGGAGATACATGGCTTCAGCTTGATAGATTCAGGACAATGAGCATCTGTCTTTTCCTATTGTTCTTCCATTGACTGGAAGGTGTCTGTGGGTTGTGTATATCTTTCCCCATGTGTCCATATATAAATGGGCATTCCTTTGTTCTCTCTTTGATATTCATATCTCTGCTGTGCATGGAAAGTACAAATATTTTGTCTTATGTTTTTATCAACACCATTAGCATTAGAAAAGTGCTTGAAAAACACATAAAAATTCACCTCAAGTCTGTGTACTGTTGGGTCTTGACTGCAATGGCATTTATGTTTCTATCCTTTCTCAATCAGAAGTTAAAGCTCTTAACTGTGAGATTATACTGCTTAGTTTGAAAGCTTTTGTGAGCCTCTGTAGTATAATAATTTTACTTTAGGGAGCATGTAATTTTAAGCTCTTGCATAACGCCACACATTTTTATGGTATTACTAAACTTCGTAATTTTATTTCCCCGTGACAATTAAGTGCACACCAATATTATGGAATTTTTCCCTCCATCACAGTTGAATGAAATTGGAATGGAGTATTATATGGTAGGTTGGAAGTTCTGATCTCTGGAAATGTTAAAGGTTTTCTAGTTCCCTTGTTACGTATCCATTTCACACATAACCAAATCCATCAATTTGTTCATTTTTCCCTTCAGCAACCTACAAACTGTAACCACAAAAATGTAACAAAAACATATTCACTGCGTATTTCTTATCCAGTCCCTTTTCTACAGGTACATCTCACAGTGCTAAAGGAAATTAACTTTGATATTTCACAGATTACATTTGTCAAAATGCAGCTATTTTAAACACTTGACTGCTCTTAGAGGCCCCTACAGACTCATAGGTTAAATGTTGTCTTGCTGAGGTGAGATATACTTTATGACTTGGCCTGCTGCCCAAAGTCAAACTCCAAATCAAAACACACCTAAAAGTCAATCTTAGTGTAAAGCAAAGAAGATCCCATGAGTCATTGCGGTGTGTTTAGGATAAGACAAAGAAAAAATTTTGGTGCTATGACATGAACCTGTTCTAAGTGCAAGCCACACCACATCTCACATAACCCCCAAGAATTCAAGCAGATAGCCTGTAATAATTTGAAGTTTTTTAAAATGCTATTTTTAGTAAAGACAGTTTCAAGGAACCATAGAACAGGCTGGGTTGGAAGTGACCTTAAAGATCATTCATTTCCAGCCCTCTTGCCATGGGAAAAGATGCCTTTACCACTCCAGGCTGTTCAAATCCCCATCCAACCTGACCTCGAACACGTCCAGGGAGCAACCCGTGCCAGTGCCTCACCATCGTCAGAGTCTCTAATTTCTTTCTTATACCTAGTCTAAACCTCTTCTCTTTCAGGTTAAAGACATTTGTCCTTGTCCTTGTAAATAATCCCTCTGTATTGTTCTTGTAGGTTCCCTTCAGGTCCTGGAAGTCTGCAATTAGGTCACCCTAAGGCCTTCTCTTTTCCAGACTGGACAATTCCAATTTTCACAGCATTTCTTCATGAGAGAGGTGCTCCATCCCTCTAATCCATGTCAAAAGCTTTACAGGTTCTCTGGTTTCAGTTCTTGGTGTATTTTTGTTTGTTTGTTTTTGATTTTTTTTCCTCAGAAACATTTCTTTTTCCCTTCTGATAAACCCACTCAAGAAACATTTCAGCACTTATTTAACTCTGAACATAATTGTTACAATAATATCTCAGATAAAAAAAATATAAATTAATATCTGTATATTCATATTATTTTTCTAGGAGGGGAAAATGTGCTGAATTACTTTTACTTACAGAAAATTATGTAACAGTTACCTTGTCCTGTAAGGCCAACCTCATATGTTAGGCCATCAAATCACAGATACTGTAGAAAACAGTACCAAGTCATGTTTAGACATCGTTTTTCCACTCATTATCTAGCCATCACATACATTATTCAAAATAATCAATTATACTATGAAAAATGAGTAAGACTTTCCCTCTGGGGTGCATTTGCACCTCCAAGCTAGCTAATCTTATACAGACTACTGTCAGAGGAAACAAAAAGAATAAAACAACTAAACCCAGGAAATACAAATCTCTGGGGAAATACTCCAGTAAACCCATTTTAAATATATATTCTGCCTAAGGCTGAGATTTATATACATACACATATACATACACACACACACACACACATATATATATATATATTAGGGACTCAATTGACTATAGTAGTTATAGATAGAAACATGAGTCAAAAAGTCGGGTATTGGATTCTTTTACTGCAGTGAATACCCAGAAATATTGAAGGTGTTACAGCATCTTAATTAAAAACTGGAATAGATGAGAGGAAATTAGACTTTTAGGTAGCATTTTATCTCAGTTATGTCTGTTATTATGACCCTGAGGATGACATATTCTACCTGCCTCCAACACAGTATACAGAAAATCTAATAGTAAATATAACTGTATATTAAATATAAACATGAATATTATTTGTAAAAAAAGGTAGGATTTCTGAATTAAATTAACAACATTATTTACAGGTATACTGAATGACAGAATTGGAAGGCACCTTCTGAGTTTTCAAGCCCAAGCCCCTGTCCTTTTTTTGTCAAATATATCACATAAAGTTTCTGGGATGCTAAAAACAAAGACTTTTCCCCATACTGGCCATTTTGAAAGGTTGTTGAAGAATCTCAGTTTATATATGGTTAAAAGTACCTTTCTGATTATCAGTGCTGACGTGCTCATTGCAAATTTATGCTTATTTTCTCTCATTTATGCATCACACTTAGCCTGATTTGTCATCTATAAATAATAATAACAAGCTTTCTTTACTCTTCCATTTTCAGCCTAATGGACATAACACTTTCAGCTTGAAGTCATAAAAAACAGCATCTATTCACTTATTCTTTTAGTCCTTCTCCAGATAGAGGAAAGAATATTTCTTTAATTCCTTTGGATATGCCTTACACATTTTGAGTCACACACTTCCACTTGCACATTATTTTGGGATCAGATAACAAATACAGATATTTATCCTCCTCACTTATTTCCAAAGGTTGGTCTCCAAGTAAAGCAAGTAATCTTGGTATTAGTGTAAAAGTGCATGCCCATGCACACAGATATATTAAATTTGCCTCTTTTCTCTGAGTTCAGTCCTCAAGGTTGTTTAGTTTCTCCTGTATGATATTTTCAGCCCCCACTACATATAGGATGCCTCTCAACATCATTTCAAGTATGAATTTCATTACTTTATACCTGCTTTGCACAAAGTCCTTAATGAAAGTACTTATAAGATGAATCCCAAGATTAGTCTTTAAAGAATCTGAGAGTAGCCTTTCCCCATTCTGAATTGTCCTCTTCTAATAATATCCATTTTTGTCTCTTTTAGCCAGCTTATTTTTCATATTACAATTTCTGTTCTAATCCATATGTTACCTGCTTTAACCAGTACTATAATATCTGACACCATATCAATTGATTACTGAAAACCAGACAGATTAGATCTACTATGTGTCTTTTAATTAGAAAATCAGCTATTTTATCACAGAAAGCTATTAAGTTACTATGACATCATCTATCTTCATAAAGCCCTGTTATATTTTTATCATATTTTCCAATTGCCTTCATGCCTTTAATTATTTTTACCTTAAAAATACATTGAAAATGTCTACCCAGTGTAGAAGATAGGCTTTCAGAGCAGCAGCAATGCGAACATATTATTTTCTCCTTTCTGATGTATAGAGTATTCACATACACACCAAAACAATGTTTCAAGAAATATGAAAAATTCACTCCTTTTTTATATCTATGAGTGTTCCTGATGAAAGATCAGTTTCCCCAGTAACTACTCATCTATGTGAATATGTCCTGTTCTTTAAATTTTTCTTGAAGCTATGAGTTAAAATGATTCAATCTCTCTACACACTGTGGAAGTGTCAAAGATGGCTTCAAGGTTATATATTTGTCTGCAATGAAAATAAGTTAGGTACACCATTTCACACAGCTGCAAACATCCATCACTCATAAAAAATAACATGCAAATTCCTAAATTACTTTAGCATTTTTCAAAGTGTTACATACAACTTCTCCTCGGCCAGAGAGAGAAGCAAATTCCAGTTGTGCTAGCCTACCTCCTTTGTAGATGTTTTTCTTAGTTAATTAATAAATAAATTTTAAAAAGGGATGTCAGATGAAAGCATCCATTAGCATACAAATTAACAACGGATTGATCAGATCTTTCACCAGTTAGTGATTATTCAGTCTCCCAGGCCACAGAACCATGACTGAAGGTATGATACGAGCCAAATTCTGTAACTGGCTAATTATTGTCTTCAGGGAAGCTGGCAATCAACAAAAAAGAAACTCTCAGGAATTCTCTATTTACAAACCAAGGCCAGAAAATTTGAATTACTTTTTTAGAGTATTGCTCACAATTTCTGATTCAGGTCAGGCCTGGAATTTTTTAGGAATAGGCTCTTTATCAGTTGAAAATTTTCAGTTGTAAATTTTCCATCCAATTCTTTTTTTAAAAAACAAACGTTCTAACCGAGGAAAAAAATTCCTAAACCCCATAACTATATTCCCTTATGGCTTTATTCAGATCAACTGAATTATTTTACTGCTTCATAAAAAAATGGTTCTCTTGCCTTGAATCCCAGAGCTCATCCATGGCCTGGTTTCACAGATAGGGGTGCTCTTTATTCCACTCTCAAAGATACAGCATGAGTATTTTGCAGCAACACAGGTCCCAAAAAGAGAAAGAACATGGATACTAGAGAAAAGTAAACACAACTTCTATAAAACATCCATGCACTTCTTTGGCATAGGAAAGTTTAAAACCTAGATTTTACAAATCTCAGTGTTCAAAATTTATGGAAAAATAAATTATGTAAGAATAGAAAAAAAAGAAAAAAGTGGAACAATTACAAACTTGCTTATCTCTAAGTTTTATTCCTATTTTTTCATTATTCTTTTGTTTTGTGTGAAACAAGAACTGTTTTCTTTCTAGAGCTGCCTTTCTGATTTAGGCATGTTAGTCTCAACTGTATTTTAGATGACGGTTTCCTTAGCCTGACTCCCTTTAAGCAATAGAAAAAGTTTTGAAAGCCTGGAAGAATCAGTTCTGTTCAAGACTATGCAGCTTACTTAAGCAAATAATTTATCTTTCTGGTAACTTTCAGAAGGCATTTACTGTTTTCCATTTTATGGAGTGGAAAATAAAGCACCTGTTTCAGATTAATTCCCCAATTAGGAGACTTAAAGTAAGGAATGAATTAGATTAACTTGATCTGTACCTTATTTTCTGTCTTTTTTCTATATAAATGTGTATTTCTTCTAAATAAATATATTCATTAATTAAAACATTCAGGGTCCTTGATGAAACAGAACACTTGATGGCGTGCTAAACTTCAAACACATGAGCCATAGCTGGGAAGTCAGAGGGATTATTTCTGCAAATGCTTCAGTGGACTAGAGAGGGCATTTAAGAGCCAAGCCTTGCTATTTCAGTATATTACATTAACCATTGGAGAATATGCCCAAGTTTTACATTTTCTGCTTTATAAAGGGTTTTACTATAAAATGTTAAATGGCCTTTTCAGCTGAAACTCTGTAGGGCTAAGAAGGCAAGCCCTTCTGTGCATACCATATTTGTTCTATTAAAATGATCTGAAGTACATGAATTTCCAGTGACCTGTCTTCAAGCATCTTGCCGAAAAAATGTCACAATTAGCAGCAGACTCCTGCTGAGGGTTTGATTACACAGTAAGGAACTAACTTTGCACCTCTGCAAGTTTGACTTTGACTGAAAATGTCTCTGTTGGTTTCAGTTATCCCCCACTGAGTACATGTCCATACCACAACATCATCACAAAATTTAGTATGATGAACGCAGCAGTGCCTAGGGGAGGGAGGAAGAGGAACAGGAAGGGAAACACCTCAGATCAGTCCTTAGGCTACAAAGAAAATTACATCATACAGGGATAAGTGACCTATAAAAGAAATTAAAAAATGGCAAACAGACAGGCAGACAGCTGGATACTACTGAACAGAAAAAACAGTTACTAAAAATTTGGAGTAAAATGGAGTGAGATTTGCACTATCCTGCACCAAATGGAGTAATGATGGGAGTTGATGATGATCTTGGAAAGTGCCAGCACACAAACTTCCAAAAAGGATTGCACTTCTGTAAACAGGGTGCTGTAGGGTGTTGACTTAAAGGAGGAATTTGAGGATTAAGTCTAGTAATTCTTGTATTTTATCAAATTACTAAGCACCAAGTTAGCAGCCAGAAATTCCTGTATTTATGTTTTTGGTCTGCTACAATCAGGAAATCCTGTATCTTAAACTAGTATGTAGCAAAAATATCTTGAGACAACCCTTTTTTTATCACATTTGAAAAGCTCTAACAGCATTGAGCTGTTATGGATCAGACAAATCCTTTTAGTTTACCGAGAGATGCACATGTCCAGCTGCCACTTGAAGTTTTAGATCCCATAGAGTACTGATAACTCAGAAACAGGATAAGTTCTCCATATGCTCATTACTCAGAGTGTCTTGTGTCCCTAAGCATGTACTGAAGGACTTGAGGTTCTGATCTCCCATAGAACCTGTTGAAAATAAGAAGCCCATCAGGACAGAGCCCAGTTCCTTGATATTTATAATTGTGGGTCTTACAGGTCCCTTTTTAGGTGAGAGATCAATTGTCATTAATTACATTCATCACTATCTAATTAATTTGAAACTAAATCCTCAGAAGTCCTCTGAAGAGACATTCCTACCATCAGGATTTCTGTCTATTCTAGATATTTCTTACCAAAATACAGTGGACCTCTTCCCCCCCTGAGAGTATTGTTCTTAAATTTCCTGAACCCTGTATGAATTTTTCTTAGCCACTAAGGTTTAGAGACTGTTTCTTGATTTTTCTTTTTGCCTATGTGTTGCCTGTGATGTGTGTTCATTGAAGCATTAAAGTAGAAGCGAAGGCAAAGAGTACCCCTCAGTTCAGTGGCTGCTTGTTGGGACAGTGAATTTGCTGATAGAAAGGTGAGCCTGGATGGTGGCAGATGGTGACACACGAACCAAACCTCAGCATGGTCCCACATGTGGCTGCTGCAAATATTGAGGTGAGCAAAGCCTGCAGAGGAGGGTTTGTGCTTATCTTTCAAGCTCAAATCCAGTGAACAGGCAGTCAGCCATAGGTGTTGCCACATCCATCATCAGCTATGTTTCCATTTGAAAGATTTAAGAATAGCAAGAGCTTTTCCTGTGACCACACAGATTTTTTAGTGGCTAGTGTATGCTGTGGTGTCATGAAGTGTGTCATGTGGTCTGTCCCCTCCCATACACAGAGTCCAGGTCTGGGTGTCACCTCTGTGTGGCCATTGTCAAAGGCAGCCTGTGTGAGATGTACCACATCACAGATAGACAAGCTCTTGCCTGTAGCGTCTTGAGTCATTTCATTCACTGTTAAAGGCAGACCATCCTCCATGCAAGCTGTGAAACACAGGTTTAAGTACAAGCACACAAAGGAGGAACCTGAATTCAGGTCTGCCATTTCCCAAATGATGTGACAGCTATTATCTCTTTAGTCAAGATTTCTCCCAGAAATGTCACTGAGTTTTCCTCCTGGCTCTGTGAATGATGTCTGCTGTGACTTTCACCCCTCAATCCTGAACTCTGCTGGTTCTTTGCTTTGGGGAGTGAAGGGCTAATTCAGGAATTTTTTTGGGTAACAAAGAGCCTGGAAACTTCCTGCTAGTACTGGTATCATACCTTCTCCTGCCCTTGTCAGCATCCTGAAGGATAAAAGCTGGATGTTCCCTATCACTGACATGTGCAAGAATTATAACCAGATATAGCCTGCCTGGTTGAAGGCTTCATGAATAATTATGGCAGATACAGCAGAGCTCTGCACTTTGGTCTAGGCTGTTTTACCAGTGTCTCCTTGCCAGATTAAATTTTCCTACTAAAAAAAGCATCCTTCAGTTCATTTAATTTTTTTTTCAGAACAATGGGATTTTTTCTACATTAATTAGCACATTTTGTTTTATGAGTCTTACATAGAAAGAAGCCGGGGAATTATTTAGCTTAAGAGAAAATATTAGAACTTGTCAAGATCTTTGCTGCTGCTGTTGTTGTTGTTGTTGTTGTACTATGCTCTATTAATGCAGATGAGCAACAAATATGCTTCTATAAATTGAATCTGACTATGGCGGCCCCAAGAATAACCCAAGGCAGAAAACTAGGAAAAAAACACAGAGACAGAAAATCTTTCTCATTATTTTACTATAAAAGTCTTAATTAGTCCCAAAGGTTTTTGTTAGAAAATTCAGGTAGGTAAGGCACAGAAACTTTTTGTCAAGCAGACTATGAAAAAGTAGGACAGTGACACAAAAAGAGTTGCAAATGAAGCTAGACTTGTATTCTTACAAGTGAAATATTTATAAACCTACACAGTTATCTGCCCATGGAGCAGGTAAGGTAGCATAAATAAATTAAATTTCAGAAATTAATACATTCTTTTAATTGAATTTATCCTTGAAAATTAATAGAATTCTACCAATCTTTGAGGCAAAAAACTCTCCACACATTTGCTTCTATATGACAGGGGAAAGATTATTAGTGCCTTGTAGTATGGTGGTTGCAAATTAAATATGGAAGTTTGCAGCAATTTGAATATCATAGGGAAATTATCTTTTACTGTCTGTGTCTTTCAGCCTCTACAGCTAGGATTTTAAAATTAGGCTTATAATATTTTTACTTCCCTGAACTATTACCCACAGCTATATTACAGCTACTCAGAAAAGCTCCAGTTCCAGAAATGCACAGAACAAATCAGTAAATGCACGATAGCTCCTGGCACCTCATGACAAGAAATTGGTGCTTGAATGTGACATATGGAGAAATATATCTTGAATTCCTGCATTATCTCTCAACTTGACCTCTGTTTACAGTCTGTGATCAAGTGTTCATACAGAATTGTGGTCTATTCTAATTGGCGTATGCATTGGAAAACAAAAAGCTGCTTTGCTTACTCAAGTGTTGAAGGCATCGTCTCACTGTAAAACCAGTCTGGAGAGGTGACTTGCTGTCCTTGTTTACCTTCATTGTGATTCAGCAACCATTCTGGCACACTGATCATGTTTTCTTTTGAGACCTAAACCTGGTACGCCAATACTTTGGAGTTTTGATTATAAAATTAATAGGCAGTCTTCAGAACTATTTCATGTAGGATTCTCTAGCATCTCTTTGTAGAAAGCGAGTTGCAATCTGAGCATGGCAAGGACATCTGCTGCTGTGAGTGATAAGGGAGGCACATCTACCCTTTCCCCAAATCCCTCATGAACTGCACTGTGAGATGGGTGTGGTGTCAGGATGTTGTACATACCCTCAGAAGAAAAAAAAAAAACAAAAGAAAACACATCAATGAACCCTTAGTACTTGGGCTAGACAAGGTGACAATTACCAACTTAATTCCTTATTGTATTCCAACCCATAAAACCTAAGTCTTATTGACTTCTATATACAGATTTGGGGGGGAATTATATTGGAAGCTGATTTATGACTTTGTATTTTTTTTAATACTGTTATGTTTCACAGGGAAACAGGATACACTCTATCTTCTGGTCAACTAAACATTAGATCATAATCTCTTCCCAGTTATGGCCTTTAACCATTTCAAAAGGGACTAGGTAGGGAAACAAATAGCTGTGGGGAAAAAGCAATCTTTATTTATGGCAATACAGACATCAAAATTGCTTTACACAGCTAGAATTCCAGAGATGCACAAGCATAGATCAGTAAAACAGCAGTTCCTAGTAGGTTTTGATACAAAAGAATGGACTTTTCCTCAGGCATTTTCTTTCCCATCAGCTCACCCAGCATTTTCTGTTTATTCACTCAGTAGTGTTCATTGATCAATTACTCAGCTGTACTTGGCATAAGGAAAGTAATAGTTCACTGGTGAATCTGAAAGTAGGCAACACACTTGTATTCAGTCTTTGTGCAGTTGAATACTTAAGCACCACGTTTTATTTTCTGTAATGTATCAGATGTTTTGTAAGTGATAATCCAATATTATTTCAAATAGGAAGCATTCATTATTTCAGTGACACTGACTTTTTTTTTAAATGTCTATACCAATAGCGTGTGGAAGACTAATTTATATACGGGGACTGCAGTAATCAACTGCTAGATAACCAACTTCAAACACAGACCTCTAGAATGGTGATATTTTTGTTAGAGATTATAGATACAGGACATTATCTACCATATGTATTAGTCGCTAGTTAGGATGGTGATACTTTTGGAGTGTTCATAGAATCATAAAATGGTTTGGATTGGAAAAACCTTAAAGATCATACAGTTCCAACCCCTCTGCCATGGGCAGGGACACCTTCCCCAACACCATGTTGCTTAAAGCCCCATATGACCCGTCATTGAACACTTTCAGGGATGAAGCATCCAGAAGTTCTCTGGGCAACCTGTGCCAGTGCCTCACCACCATTACCTTATACAATAAATTTTATTGTCTTATTAAATAAATTACATATCTGTAGGTGTGTATTGATAGAGAGAAAGATGTAAGTACAGTCTAGGAATGTTTCAGTTCTGGTCCAAATAGTGTAAAGTTGAAAACCTGCTCCAAATATGGTAAAGCTGAAAACCTACATTACACCAGCTATCGAGGGAAAAATGTTAATGTAGAAGGGATGAAATCCCTTTAGTTCTTATTGGTAATTGTGTGCTTTTCTGTATTTATAGAAAGAAAGAGATCTACCTTGAAAACCTTCTTAAAAATACCTTAGGAGGAATATAATGCAGTAATAAAGAAAAAGGGGAAAGCATTTAATAAATAATAGCACAAGCAGAATATATCTTACCATTACAGAAAGGAAAACTTTAATAAATATAAAAGCTCATAAAGCCTTGATCCAGGGGAAGGTCAATTGCATAAAGCTCTGTCAACATTGTGTTAAAAATGTAAAAACTAAATGAGATTTCTTTTTGTAAATCCAGACCATAACTCTCATGAGTCCCTTTATGAATATGAAAATATTTGCAGAGTTTGTCCAGATGATACGTCTGAAAAGGTAACTCAGTTATTTTAAATTTACTGTAAGGACACATGCCTTTATCAACCAAGATCCAACATCTGTAGCAAATCCCAAAAGCAGAAAAAGCGGGTCAGTTACAACCAAATCTGTAAATGTCTGTAATCTCTGGACTCATTGAGTTAGTTGCTGTACAAGTCTAAGAAAATGCCAGATTTTGATAACATTCCCGGTAATCAACAGGGACTTTACTTTTTGAACAAATTTGGGCTGGGTCACTTAAGTGTAGGTTTTTTATTATTTTTATGAAAAAATTAAAGTTTTTTAATTTAAAAATAATTTTAACTGTGAAAATAATCAGCCTTCAAAGCCTTGTAAAGGTGTTTTTTTCAAAGTGCAAGTAAACAAAGCTAAAAACACGCAGGCTGATTTTATGATACAAGAGGGGGATTTAAGTTAATTAAAGCAAAACACAAAAAATATTGTTTCTCCGTTACTCATAGTCCTGGCTCATATGTTCAACCATTACATATTTATTGTCATATTCATGAATCAGATTACTCAGTCTTCCTTGTGCACAAAGTTTTTGCCCCTGCATATATGTGTGTGAGTATATATATATATATTACTAATAGGAGAAAGGTGAAGCTTAATTTCCAGTTACAACACTGTTAGCTTATATTAGCTGCTCTTCCTGAGAATCAAATACTTGACACCTGAGCTTATTTATGAAGCTGTTACAAAGAAATAGGGTTTGGGATGAATTTTGCAGGCATCTGAAAGTTGTTTATATTTACAGCAGAATTTCTTTTCTGTGATATGAGTGTACATATTACCATTCACATGTAGCTCCTAACTTTTTTCTTTTCTTCTGAAGGGCATAGCACATTATATTAATTTTGTATAATCATTTATCCATTATCAGTCCTGGGTAAATTATTATCTGGAACATTAAGTAAATTTTTCATACTTGAAATTTTGTTAAGGAAGGTCAGTTCCATTGCACTTTAAGATCCAGGCAATTAATCCCGTCTTGGTTTGATAGATGTGGATCTGCTGGTTATCCCCACTCATAGGTGCAGGAAAAAGCAGAGCTGAGCCTGTATTACAGAGGTGTAAATACACATGCTTACAAAGGAAATATGCACATAACAGACACCTCTATAAACCATAAACACAAATGGGTCATTATTATTCCTCCTTCACAGCTTGCTAGACTTGTAGTTCACTGGTGGAGAGCACAGAGGTCCTGCACTCCCGTAACCTCCAGGCACACCATACTTATTTGAGGATTTCATGGGCTCAGTCAAGACTCCATCCAGGCACTGTGCCCAGGAAAGCCCCTTCATGCAGTTTCTGCTCTCCCCTTGGCTCTCACCAGAGTCTATCTTTGTCTGCTAGCTGGCCTGCAGAGCCCAAATTTGCTTGGAAATGTTTGTATGTGTGTGCACACACTTGGTTATACATACGCAAACAAGAGACTCACAAATAGGTTGGAGTGGAGCTCATCAGGAAGACAGATCAGAGCAAAGGGATCAAGTGCAGGCCTCAGGGAGGCAATCGCTTACTTGTCCCCTCAATCTCCCTTCTTCTCTGTTTCTTTTACCTGATATACCTTAAGCATTTACTTCTTCACCCTTGTGCCCCCTGAGACAAAAAAAAATTTGTCTGTAATCAGTTTTTCACAAAGGGCCTTTTTTTGGCTGCATCAAATTTGATATTTCTAACATTATTACCTAGGTCACTTTGGTCTTACATAGTAATATTTATTGGTTATGTTATCTCTGTTGGCCTTGCAGGACTGGTCCCCCAAAGGCTCACAAAGCTCCCTTTCAATTACTTGTGAAGTTCAACCACTTCTCACATAATTCCTCCCTAACCATCTGTGAAATACATCCATCCCTCATGGCACTATCTGTTATATTTGTCAGCTGTCTCATCCAGCAAATTTTCATGTCGAATTCAGTAATTTCTCATATTGCATTTACTTTCCTAAACGTCAGAAAAAGGCCATCTACATGCATACTTCAACAAAATTTAAATTTTAGCTCTTATTGACACAAAAATGTTATCACAATTTTTTTTCTCCCTTTATCCTTTTTGTATGTAAGGGCTTCTTTTCTAATTAACTTGAATATTTGAAATCTTGGTGGAGTTTTTCTAGTTTGTTAGCGTTAGTGTGTTCGATGCATTATTTCAATAAAAACAAGTTATCTAAGCCACACAAAATCACTGAGAAACTGAAGTAGAAGAGGAATGAGAGTTAGTAAATAACATCTGATAAAATTCTTTCTGGCAATTAGCTACTTCAAAAATATCATAGAATTCTAGAATATCCAGAGTTGGAAGGGATCCACAAGAAACAAGTCCAGTTCCTGGCCCTGCAAAAGGCACCCCAAGAGTCACACCATGTTCCTGAGAATATTGTCCAAATGCTTCTGCAACTCTGTCAGGCTTGGTGCTGTGACCACTGCCCTGGAGAGCCTGTTCAGTGCCCAAACACCGTCTGGGTGAAAAACTTTTTTCTACCATCCAACCTAGACCTCCCTTGACACAACTTTAGGCCATTACCTTGTGTCCTGTCACGGTCACCACAGATCAGAGATCAGTGCCTGCCCCTCCTCATCCCGTCACAAGGAAGTTGTAACTGCAGTCATGTCTCCCTTCAGTCTCCTCCAGGCTGAACAGACCAAGTGCCTTCAGCTGCTCCTTCCGTGGCTTCCGCTCAAGGCCCTTAATCCTCTTCATAATTCTCTCTTGGCTTTATACTTTCACTGATCCCCAATTTGCTTAGCAAATTGCTCACCCACAATAAAATACTCTATGTGTGCAGTCAAGCAAATTTATTAAAACATTTCTTTTAATACACCTAATCAACATGATTCGCTGCCAAATTTTTTCTACTGCCTTCCAGACCCAAAAAAGGCATGCTTAATATACTTGTTGGATTATTCATTGCCAAGGGGTATCTTTGTTCATAGTGACTGATAAGAGAGGCCAAGGACACTGCAGTCCCTGTGTTTATGTACTCAGCTCTTCCTAGACACTCAACATGCCAGAATCTGTGCTAAAGTAGATTATTTTTTTTAAGCATTTGAAACAGGAGACCAGCAATGATATTTTGTATCTTTGAGTCAGACAGGAAGCAGCTCAGTCAATGTTCTCTTCTACATGCAAAACAAACTGTGCACTAAGTTGGGAAGAACTGAATTTCACAGTGGGAAGAATGCATTAAATTGAAATGATGCATAATCATAGATGTATGATACTGTGCTTAGGCGTGTAAAGTGTTTCAAGAGAACTAAGTGCTAGACACAGGTATTTCCAGAAATGTTTTTTTGCTTTATCATTTACAAACAGGTGAACAGGGAAAAAAGGCTGGCAATCTCCTTCAAATTAATTTTCAGCCAAGGAGTCTCTTGTACTAAGGTGATAAGCAACTTGTGTTGAATTACTATACAAAAAGTTAACTATCTAAAGAACTCTTGAATCAAAGCTTATCTAGAAAATAAGAAAAAATGGTATTTATGAAGAGAATAGTGATAAGAAATGTGTAAATATTCTAAGCCAGATAAGTTAACCATCTAATGTAAAGGACTGCAGAAGCTCTTTAAATTAACTTTAGAGCAGTGTCCAAAGTGTTGAATATTCCTTCCTATTGCTTGGCAAAACTTTCTCATTGCAGTTTCTAAAGTGTTCTCTTTGATTGTTGATTGTTCAATCTGCTTTATAAAGACCATTTCTCCCCCTCCTTCCCCAGTTCTGACAGTCTTTAACTTAGGAAGAGGGCCAAGTACTTGTTTTTCTTGTTAGGCTGTACAGAAAAGTATACCTGCTAATTTTTAAGATTTATAGGGCCGGGAGAGGGGGGTGTTAGGTTATTCATGGGAATGTAGAAATTAGGATATTCATGGAAAAACTTAGGAATTCATGGTAAACTTCCCTACCTGACTGCTGTAATATCTGCTCTACACACTCCCTTTTCTCTTTGTCTTTCCCCGCCCTCTTCATAGAATATATCTTGTTCCAGTTACCTTCTGGTAGCCTTGTTGCTCATTTTTATTCAGACACACCATGAGACTGATGAAAATATCAAGAGCCCTGAGATGATGGAACTTGTAGATTAGATGGAGACTGTAGATCAGTTTCACATTCCTGAATGCTGGCGATGTCCTCAAATGATGAAATTCCCTTTGCCTCTATGCTGAACTGCTCTGAAACAGAAAGAGCATTTTCATTGCATTATATACAGTTACTGATTGTTAAAAAAAACCTGCTTGCTCTACCCTTCCTCAGGTTTCAGTTTTTAAATGATTTCATACATTTTTCCCCCAGAACAAGACCTATGTCACCTTCTGCAAAAGTTTTCTGTTTTCTCATACAAGATTGGGCATCTTTCCTTTTATGGATGATCATGGAAAACAGCTAATTCTATCTTCATACTGTGAAATCTACTGAGAGCAAATTTAAAGAATACCCTTTAAGGAAACAGCAGGATAAAAAGGTCTTTTAGCCTCTCCAAGTATCTTATTCAGCCTGATTCTTCAAAGCCTGAGTCTAATTTCGAGTCCTGCTGTAAGCCACGTCATGACCTTGCTAAGTGGGTGAAAATCACAGGGAGACAAATAAGAAAAAGGAACAGAAGAAAGAAAGAGCAGGAAACTTCAATTACAGTTGTAAGAACAATGAGTAGTTCAAAAGCAGAGTTTCTGTGAGTTCAGTGGATGGGTTTCTTTTTTTTTTTTGGATGCAGTCTGAATGATTTATTCCAGAAGAGCAACCCAAACAATTCAAGTGTTTCTCTTGAGTTATTAAATTACCTGCTTATTGAAATCTAGCTATCTCCTACATCTTTTCCTTTCTTTCATCCCTGAATTTTCTAGTATTGTGATTATATCCTGGGATCTTAAATAAATTCTACACTTTTGTACATTCATGTGAATATTGTAAAACAGACAACATTTTGCCATAATAGTCCCATTCTACAAAATACTGGAATCAGTAGGGCTGCAGTCAATGTGATTTTGCTGATTTGAAACAAAGAAAAATACAAACTCTAGGGCTGATCCTAGCACATATGTACATGGAAACACAAATGTTAATCTAACAAAATAAATTCTCAAAATTATCTTCAAGGTGGTATTTTATAATCATTCTGTCTCTGAAATGAAAGGAGAAAATAATTTTTGAACTGATGCTATGGTTAAAAAAAAAATGTCAGAATCAATGTACATGTGATTATGCCCACTAAAAAAGACACAGTTCTCCTGCATAGAATATTAGGCTATCAAAATGAGAGCAAGAACTTCAGCACTGATGTTTTTAACATGTTTTTTTATGGAAGATATCACTGCATTAATTTGCACTTTGAGCTATTTGCTCATCTGCAGCCATTGTGTCTGAGACAGCGAGCAGTAATATTGCAGATTTTGAGTTTCTGTGCTCTATTTCTGTTATATTTGGTCTACAACTATTTAACAGCCCTGAATGCAGTCCATGTAAGGCATTAAGAGGTGGGTCTTGCAAAAGGGTGAACTCTGCATTGAGACAAAGCTGGTCAGAGGTGAATTCATCAGGATGTCACATCCTGGGGAGAGCAATGAAAAACAAAACCCAGTGCAATGAATTCCTCCACATGCCCTGAACCTCACATCATGGGTGACAATCTGCCCTGGTTTATCTTATGATCCCAGGACACAAATGATCAGTAGAACTCACTGGAGGTTACTGGAAGGTTTGATGTTCCATCTTCAGTTCAGCTGGTTATGAATACTCCAACATTAGGTGTGATACCTGAATAGTCCAACATTTAGACCTGACATTTTCTCTCTTGTTACTGTTGTATACACTTGGATTTATAATATAAAGCTTTTTCTTCCCTGTTTCTTTTTCACATTTGTGTTCATAATTTAATGAAGCCAAAGTAAGAGGAGAAGTTTAACATAAAAGAAATCTAAAGATTTTTGCATCTTTAGAAATTTGATTTGAACCTGAGAAAAAGTTTGTTGTAACTTTATTGGAACAAAGATATCAAACCCTTTACATTTTCAATTAACATATTCAGTAATTTGAAGAAAAAAGTTAAGCAGTGGAGTTTTAAAAAATATTTCCATGCAAACCAGATGAGGATTTCATTTTACTTTGTTACAGTGTTATTGCTGGAGTTTTTTGCACTATGATCTAACAACCAAAGAGAAATTTAATGAACAATATTCCATATTCATTAAAAGATTTTGATGTTTCTCTGAACAATTAAAATAATCTTCAAATTTATGTAAAAATATATTATATATATTTGTACATACCTTTACTTCTGTATGGATAAACACAAGCATATCTATATATAGCAAAACAGAATTTTCCCCTCATTTTTTGCTAAGATTTTTTGCACTAAAAATATCTTTATCCAGCCAACTCATTTTTTACAAGGAGAATCTGCAAACAGATTTAAATGGTGTTAAGTGGAGTTAATGTAAAAGAAGTGGTTTCTGGTACCCTGGATGACAGAAAATCTGAAGTACTAGAAAGGAATAAAACAATAAGAATATATATATATCTCTAATAGTGTAGTTTACATTGAAAGATTTCAAAGTACCTTGAAAATGAAATTAGTTTCACTGTGCCCAAAATTAAAAATGCGGAAAAGAGACACAATGGGAGGTGACTGGTTTGAAATTGGCCAGCAGGTTTACAAGAGAAACAGATGGGAATGCTCCTTATATTCCCTGCCTTCACCTGCAGCTCTCATTAGTACTTATGATGTTTCAGTGTGACAGGGTTAAAGACAAAGAGAGGAAGCAATGTCTTTTTTTTTTTTTTTTTTTTTTTCACTTTGCAACACTGCTGTTAGATGTTGGTCCTGGTTTGCAGCTTTGACTGTTATCAATGCCTCATACTTCAGATGTGAGCCTTAGCTTTTGCTTGAAAGTTATTTCAGAGTTTATGAAAAACTACAGAAATGAATGAAACACAACAGCATTACATTTCATTATTTTTTGCCCTTTACTACATACAAAACAGTCTCATAAATAAGTTACAGAGTGCAATCCTCATCAACACAGCCTCCAGCACCTCTCATTTGGAGTCTCACTCATCAAAGGGCATGCTACAGTGGTGCCTGGGCTGAGGACGTGGTCCAGGGGAGAAGAGATTTTCTTCACACAGATAGATGATAAAATTTTTCTTTTGCTTCTGATTCAGTGAGAAATATACATTAATTTATATACTTATTTTCATACTATGAAATCTGTGATAAGAAATCTGATCTTAACAGGTGGTAGCTTTTTCCTGTGGCTGAATAGGATATCTCTGAAGATAGCAAATGTTGATTTGTACACTTTTTCCATGTATATGTTAGAATAGAATAGAATAGAATAGAACAGGATAACAGGTTCTTATAAGACGTAAATCTGTATAACTACACCAATATACAACTTTCCATAAAGGTATTCAAAGCAGAGCTCTTAGAAAGTAACTTTTCCTTCATAAAACTCCATATATCTCCATGTTTATATATAAACTAGTATTTATTTCCATTTAGTCTAAACTGACATCTTTACTTTTTGGAAGCTTTATGGTGACAATTACATCCAACTGCTGCTCAAAATATTTCAGGTGAAATCACCCGTGTGTATTCATGAGGAGGGAAAAGTGCATGGTTACATTGCTTGTTTCTCCAATTATCCTTATCTGTTTCTTTGTAGTTTAGCAAGTGCTAACAAACACATGGAGATTGATGCCATGGCCACAGAGCTCTGGCTCCATTCCTGAAGTGTTTGGCTTCATTTTTCAGAAGTATATTTGAACCTGGATACATTTTAAACTTTTATTTGTCTATTATATTTTTAGTATTACATTTTTTCCCTACAAAATTTATGTTTCTACACAAATTTCAGGACAGAATTCAACAGTCCCTATAGGAATTTTCCATTAAAATGTGCATATGATTATAATGCAATGGTCTGACTTTAAAGCTATAGTGGGAAATTTGTTTCAATTCTGGTTTCCAACATTAAAAATATCTAAGTTGATACATGATTCCTCTGGATTGGATTAAGTTTTATATATATATTTATAAGCTGGGAGACAGTGATTTCTCAATTTTACTGAAGATTTTAAGACCAAAATTACCAACTCTTTGTACTTCATCAGATGGAATTCTTTAGTTTTATAATACAACAGAAATAAATCCCATGTTATTCTCACATGCTGCTGTTATCTACTTAATTCTACAATTACAATTCACATTAAGCAGTAGTGTTGCTGTTGTGCCTTATTCTTAAAACCTGTTCCTTTTGCTGATGGATTTAGGTATAGTGCCTGATTATCCTTCTAAAAAAAAAAATAGTTTCAATAATCTTCTCAGTGAGAAAATAAAGAAATGTTGATTCATTCTGAAGAAGGAAATGAGTGCGGATGCTCTCCTGAAATTGTAGCCTATGTTCTGTGTGCAGCTCTATTTATTTTAAGCACTGAAGCAGACAAACCAAGATGAATGGTTGCTGTTAGTGCCTCCTACAGTTCCAAGGAGAAAGCCTCTCTCGAGGTTGATCCAGGTCTGAACTGATCCCTTGCACTACTCACCTTTTTTCCTAGGCCATACAGAGAATTTTATTAATGGTTATATAAGAGGTCAAGTAAAAGTTACATTTCAAAATATGAAGAAGAATGAACCAGGACCTATGACTTTTTTCGGGTTTGGATTTTTTTTTTAAATTATTTAGTCTCTGGAAGAAGGAATGTTCCTGATAAGTTAGTAGTGATTGCAATGGCATATATGGAACTTCACAGTTCCATCCTTATCTCCAGTACTTACAATGGTGACTGGTAAATCTTGCCCACTGACACATGGAGCATCCCCACACAGCAAGCCATCCCCTTTCTATCATGCAAGTTCTTTTACTGTTGTTGAATGGAGCTTTAGCAACTACATCTCAAAGTTTAAGGGTATTTGTGGCCGTATGCAGCCCACTGCAGTCTGCTTCCCGCCTTTCTGATTTTCCTAAAGCGTCCATCAATTTAGCCGCAAAATTCCAGTGTGGATGCTCAGTTCAGTCTTGCTCTTCATGTTGTGGTGTTGCCAGTTTTTGCCTTCTTACTCTCCTGGTCTGCTGATTTGCATATGGTTGACAGCCTTTTCATGTGTTCCTTGCATTTTTTTATACAGTGTTGGGGCTCAGATCTGTTTGGAGGGATGTGTACACAAGTTGAATCAGCTAACATCTAATTCAGAATCTAAAAACTAGAGATGAATGGGTACACAAGTACCATGCTCTCTGCAGGTTTTCTGCATTAACCAAACACCTCAGGCAGGCTTGCTTTGAGAAGAAGAGAGTTCCAGAAACATAATGCTATAGTTCTGTGACATATCAAGGCTGTTTTCCTTAGCTGAAAAATATAGAATACATCCCCTCTCCAGTTTGACTGACATTTGGTTTCTATCTAATTGCTGCTTTTTCTCTTAGATCTTAATCATTTGCATCACACTTTAAAGAGAAAAAGATCAAAGATCAGAGGCTAAGATGATATAAAATATGTTCTTTAGCTGACCCATAGTCATGTATAAAGATGAACATAAAATTTGAGGCCTGTGGGGGTTTGCCTTGCTCTTAGCAGTGGAAAAACTGTGACAAGGCAAGGGGTTATGTGTTTTAATTGTTTCATGAATAAACACATTCTTCAGTCAGCAAAGAACCTTTTTCAGGCACATAGTGACGAAAGAAACACAAAAATCTTACTGAGGAATTGTTCTTTATTGTGCATTCTGTTCTTATATGAGGACAGAGGGAGAAACAGAAATATTGTGAAAAATAATAGAAAAACAGAAAATATTTCCTCACTCATAAATCTGGTGTATCATAATCTTACTTAGATTATTATTTCGAGTAAAATCCCCTAGACTAAAATCAGAAATTAACTGCTTTCAGATTTACGGCTTGATTTAAGAATGGAATATGGTTGTCTGACCAGTATTGGAAGCATTTGAAAAGACAACTACTGTACTTATTAATAAATTTATATAGAACAAAATTTTCCCCTGTATATATTTATTATTTGTCCATGACTTGGTGGTGTGAAAGAAATATGACAGAAATGCAAAAGTAGAAAGGAAAAAAAATTATCACAGCTGTATAGAATATTTTCTCTAGGGAAACACTTGAGTAGTGTAGGTGTAATCATACTGGAAAAGAGTTGATTTTGGGGATATGGGGGAGGGTCTGAAAGATGAGTATTATGCGAGGACAGTAGGAAATGACTGCTCACAGTCTTTTTCAGTATGACAACTTGTGTTTGTCAAATGAAGCTACTGAAGATGAGAAAGAAACTAAAGATATTTCTTTGTGGAAACATTCAATGACCTGCAGACACAAGCAAACACTTCCTACTGTAAGAGTGGTTAAACAGTGGAACAGAACTGGGCTCAGAGATGTCACGGCATCTCCACATATTCTTTCAGATATTGAAAACCAAACTAGCTCCACTTCTGAGCAACATACTTTAGCTGATTCTGTTTTCGATGTGGAGGTTTAACAGCACAACCACCAGATTTCCCTTACCTTCTCATCTCCTTGTGAGTCTGTGAAAATGCTTGACACATCCTATGTATGAAAAATTTCATTTAATTTCAAACATTACCTACTTTTTGTAGTTTCCTTCTCCTTGGTTTTATGATTTACTAGAGCACTTTTCATCTTGCTGTCAGTGGTAGACTCTGCACTGTGTTTATGCCTTTACAGGACGAGAAAGATCTGCCTGGGTATGAAAATCCATGAGTTAAAGATCAGGATGTTGCCATGAGTTCGGACCTCATAGCTGTGTCTGTAGAAAAGGTAAACTAGGCACATTATAAAGCTTGAACAGCCAGAGATGCCACTATTTTTTCCCTTCAAAATGTGAAAGAAACACAGCTTTCATATTGGGATTAGCCTATCCAGAACCATCTTATCTTTAGAAGCTGTTATCTTAGTCCAGTCAATGAACTCTTTGGAGAAACTCATGGAACAATTTCCTGAAGTTGCCTACATCTACTAATATTAGACACCTTCAGGCTGCAGGACACTCATTTAGCATCTTTATTAACAGAGGTTTATTAATGTATAATGTTAGTGCGTCATAATTAAGGAGAGACTAATAAAATATATGACAACTGGGAATTTCATGGGGTTTAATAAAAAAAGCCAAGTGCAAGGTGCTGAACCTGGGTTAGGGCAACACTCAGTACCAATCCAGGCTGGGGGATGAGGAGATCAAGACCAGCCCTGGCAAGAAGTAATTGGGGCTTCTGGTGTATGAGAGGCTGGACATGAACCAACTAGATCAGGTGGGTTTGAGTTAAAAGGGGTTCAGCTTAGCCTTAAATCTTCTATTAAATATTAATTCTTAGCTGTATTTATGATGACTTGGTTAAAAATGATCCAGAGAGGAAAATAAATTAATTGTTTTCAGATGAACTTTTGAAATCACTTCAGGCTCATATTTATGGACTTTTCTCATTCTTAGAAGACTATAGGTTTTGTCTTATTTTCCCCAACTGAAGTAGATGTTAATAATAGTATGACAGAAGATTCACAGCATGATAGCCTCAGGAGAATTTGGAACTGTTCAAAAACTGTCCAGATACCCCCAGAAACTTTCCTTTGTGTACCTTCTCGTACCCTGACATTTCAATACTGAGGGGCACTACCCAAGAAGTATAAAATGTTTGTACCATTTGGCTTCAGTTTCATCGACAGCTGATCTCTGTCTTTCAAATGACTTAGACATAATGTGAGTCAGCATCAGCTATTTAGGGCCTGATCTGCTCCTGAAATAAATTGACAGAGTTCCATTGACCACTATTGAATATACCTGAAATTGTACAGGCAAGGGATAGGTAAAGAAGTAACGAAGAGAAATGAAAATGCCATAATTGCATTTGCAGTTGAATATCAAGCTGGTATTTACTGAGATAAATCAGCTTGTAAACAGCCTTCATTGCTAATTGCTCTTGTCTTTGAGGCTATGAGCAATGTAATATTTTATTTAATTGTTCAATAAATTAAAACTTAAATAAATATTTTAAGGATAAAACAACAAATAGCTTGTGAGCAGCTTAAACCCATTCATTTTGTCTTTATTTAAATAAAAAAGTAAAGGATTATCACTACATTATAATAATAACAACTAAGACATAGCAATCAGTACAAAGCAAGGGGCATAGGGGAAGCTGCACGGTACAGCCTGTGCTCTCTGAGAACTCTCTGTGCCATGTACATCAATCAATCTCAACATTTTAGTAGAATCTAGTCACTTCTTCCACTCAGAGAAGGTAAACAAGGATGTTTTGCCTTTTCCCTTCTGTTCAATGCCTCTATAGTGTTTTCATCAACATGGCTTTGCTGGTCAGAAAATACAGTGTTGTGACGTCCCTCTTCACCACTCGTTACACCAGGCCTGGATGGGTTTACTCCAGTCTATACGTGGTTACTTGTAATTTAAAAAAAATTTGGTTTAAAACCATGCTGTGTCCAAAAGCAGGCTGCAATCCTCCTCCTTACACTGACACTGAACACATCCAGAGAAAGAGCACAACACAAGAAATTTGGTTTAAGAGACACCCATGCTGCATGTACAAAGGGATTTCCTAAATTTATCTTCCATCAGCCTTAGCATCAGTCAAATAACTCACAGGAAGAACTATTCATGGAATCACTGAGAAATACAATTTTTAAAAGGCTATTAAATAATATTATTTTGGAATAGTTTCCCTAAAGTAAGTGAAAGAGAATGTAGGTCATTCTGGATTAAGAAATCACTCTTCTGAAGTTCTAATCCCCTCTCTAGCACCACTCTCAACATAAATTTAGTTTGGACTTTATGAACAGTATGATATGTTTTTAAATGACAAATGAATAATGAGAAATGGTCCTGATCACTAAGAAAATAATTTCACTAAAATGTATCATTATTCTGAGAGATAATTTCATTTTTGTATGATAGAGCATTCTGTTTTAGTGTACTTTTGTAGGTCACCTTCTGCACAAAGACTCAGCTTAACAAGTGATAACAAGACCATCACATATTCATTCCACATATGAGTAACATAATGAAAGGGTATTCATTAATTTCAACACTTTCCTCAGAAGCATGGTGGAGTTTCTGTTGAGAGTATATAAGAGATACTTTTTTTTTTCCTCTAAATGACAAATAGCTTTTGCCCAGGGATCTGAAACAAGTGGCAGCAAACTCAGCTGATTTGGTTCTGCTAAGCACTTGCTCTAGGGAAGATATAACTGATAACAGAAGATGCAAGAGGAGGGTTGTGAGGTTTAGACTTCTCTGTTTGAGTATTGCACTGAAACATGGTACAGTGCCAAATGCAGAGATATTGACTGCTGGCCATGACAACAAATAGAACCTTGAGTGTGTCTTGTACGTCCGGCTTTTCGTTGCTGGAAGCTTAGAAGGTCATGTTTCATTCTGGGGAAGAACGAGGCTGTTTGAACACACAGGGATTTCTTTCCTGTAATGGATAATTGCTTCATATCTGGTTGGGATATACAACACCCATCTAGGTGGAACCTTTGCAGATGACTATGAGGGTTATTGTCTGAGTGACAGAGGGTGTGTGTATTCATTCAGAACAGCCAAAGTATTTCAGTGTTTCTTCATTGCTAATTTCAGTAAGAGTTGAGGTTTCTTTGAGATAGAGATTCCAGTTAATTTTAGAACTCAGTTGATTCAAGCACCTTCTAACTTCAAGTATAATAATCACTACAGCATAGAGATCCTATCAATCATAGCAAGGTTTGCATGCTTATTTAGCTAGCTTGTAATTAAAGGCAGCTAAAAATATCATGCATGAATGGCAAGTTTCTACTTTTTTATTTAGCTCATCTCCTTCAGAGAGAAGACACAAGTCCCATCAATCACACAGTTGGTAACTGAAGTCATTATCACTAAAATTAAGGCAATTATATACAAATGAATATTAATGAATCTTCCAGTCAAAATCCAGGTCAGTTTCCAAGAATTTTAGCAAAAATAAAATAACTCCTCTTTTCCATTTAATCTTTTGTCAAATAATCACTACCAAAAAGGACACACCTTTTGTATTTAGCCAACATCATGGATTGAGGTTTTAATGAAATTAATAACAGTGTTTTTCGAGCATGGTGCAAAGTGATGTGTTAATTAACATTGTTCTCATAAAAGGTGACAAAATGTTACACAAACTTAACTTTGAAGTTGTCATTTCCAGTTGCCATTAGCTGTATTATAAGGAGAAAATGGATTATCAGTGCATTGTGCTCAGCCAGACAAGTAAAACAAGGCTACATTATTTTAAGGTCTAAAAAAAAAAAAAAAATCCTAAGATTTGAACTCTCACAGATCAATCTCTGCATCCTCCACAAGAAAAGACCATCAGACAATTTGTCCCCTCCTCTCTAAGTCAAGTCACGTTTACTTACAGTTGAGCCACAGGTAAGGAAAAAGGAAATAAGTCAGAGTAGCTTTCTTTGAACTGTGCTTCACCCCATGTCTTTGGAAATGATCTCAATAGCTTTAAGGCAGGTTGTGGTGACTGTTAGCTGCACTTGGATACACAACACAATAGCAGAGACAAATGCATCTCTGAATTATTTAAGGTGATAGTAAGGCATTTTAGGCAGCTATAAGAGACTTAAAGTTTCCCTATTATAGATATCAGCTCCTTATTCTGAAAGTGCATTAAAAAGATAGCTTAATTTTCATGTATTTATCTGTTTACAGAAACTGAAACAGCAACATTGAAGGTGTCCTTCCCTCATTAGAACAATCAAACCCAGAAGGGGGGAATCACCTGTCTTTCAAATGCAACCACATATCAGACAAATGCTCAATAAAGAGAAGGGGGGAAAAAATTCTTTTTAAAATATCCTTTACAAAAAATGTTATTGTTTTGCCTAACTCCATGGGCAGATGGAGTCACTGCTATGTTAATGTACATTGAATGAGCAAGATCTTCAAACTCCTTGTTACTATAAATATGGGGGAAATTACATAAGCAGAATGTAATCGCTCAGGCTTGTGTTTTGTTAAATACAGATATGAATAAAATAATTATTTAGCTTGTAAATCAATAATCCTTAGCTATTCTGAAATTATGTTATACTCAGCAAGAAACAAGAGTACATTGGAAGGAAACAATAATTCCATACCTACAGAGAACTCAGGTTTCACATTTTATCTTTAAATTAGATAAAGTATCAAGAAATTCAGTATACCTTCATTTTGAAGTGTGCAAAATGGAGATGGATTTGAAAGTTAACGTTTGTATTTGTTTTTTTTTCCTTATGCTGGTTAAAGTAGAAGAATTATCTGTCTTGAGACTAACATTACCTTGTCTAAAATGTTTTCAATTCAGTAAATAAAATCCACAGACTGGGAAAAAAAGTATTGACTGTAAGATTCTAAAGTCCCAAGAACAATTTTAAGTGACCCATGTGTGTTTACACCCTGAGAAAACAGTAGATAGGCATATACTTTCTTTCATTTAACCTGCTAACAAATTATATCACAGATAGATATTTTGTTTCATAATAATTGATTGTCTTATTCAAGGAAAGAAGTACTTTTCAGAAATAACAACTCTTCATGGTCACAAGTATTCCCAGCTCATATTTTTTTCCCCTTAATGGAAACAAAATTTTGTCTTTAAACAAGAGAGGTTCTTATAAATATTGCATATGACTCAGTCCTGCTGAGGAACACATTCAAGCAAATAAAATGGAAACAGACAAAAAAACCCCTAGAGGTATTGGTAAGCAGCAATAGGAAGAAACAAGAATTTCAGAGTAATTCTGAGGTTCTAGTTTCACAAGTATTTGTTTTGGCATTAGTGTTTGCTTGTTCATCCCTTAAGCCTCACTGTTTATCACTGTCTCATCTCACTTCCTCACAAAAAAAAAAAAAAAACACAGAGAAACCACTGGTGTCACACTGTGAACAACATCAGAGATGCTAATTCAGGTTAAAAACCCCACAGCTTTATGTTGTTGTGTTTTGGGAGCTTTTGGTCCAAAGAGAAATAACTGTAAATGTATGGCTTGTTTAAACTTGCCCTGGGATTTCTATGTTGCTTTATATTATAACAAGCAGGATGCTAAATGTTAGTGTTCCAATTAAGTAGTTTAATGGTCACTTCAGAATACGGTAAATTAGAGATGGTCATGAAAATTTTGTGGCCCCATGTCAGTTTCCTCAGAGCCAACCCCTATTTCTAATCCTCATTCTGACTGGAAGATACCTGAAAATTCCACCAAATCTACATTAACTCAACAGAATTGTTGTAATAATTGATAGTACTGCTATTATTAAATACTTCTTTTTGACTAAATACATGTTTAATTTTAGCCATTAAAAATTCCCAACCTATTATACTCCAAAGTTGAACTCAAAAATTATATAAAAGAGCCCTCATAATTTGAGCAGGAAAAAGGTAGGCAGTTCCAAAGTGAGTACTTTGGGTCTGTGACTGCCCTGACTTTTGGGTCACATCTAGTGAAATAGTTGGCTTGTGACTTGCACGGCAACAAAACAAGTCTTTACTTGTCAAGGAGCCTGGCATTTGCTGCAGGCAAAGGTCAGGGACATAGAGGATTTCTGGTTATGACATGTGGTCACTTGTAACTTTTTGATAATTCCTCGTGTTTTGTCTCTGTATCTCCTGGTGATGAGCTGGTATCTCCTTAACAGCAGTATTGGAAATGACTGTTGGGAGTGACATCCTGAACTACTGAATTCGGGCTCTGCTAAGGTCAATGGCTACATAGTATTACCCTTTCAAAAGTATTTTTGCTAGATCTTAAACTTTTTTTTTTTCCTGCTATGCTTTCAGATTTTTTTTTTTTTTCTGATTCAGAGCCTGCATTTGTTCATATCTATTTTGGATGCATTTTATGTAAATATTCTCTTTCTCCCAGGTGTTTCCTCCTTTCTCCATGTCTTGAAACAAAGTACATAATTTTCAGACTCCTTTGAGTAGAGCAAAGTAAGTTATTTAAGGTAAAATAAGTGATTTTTTTTTTCCTCAGAAAGGAGCCCCTATGCTCCGTTTAAAGTCCTCTTGGACCAGTGGTGCAAAGTTTCAATCCTGTTTCAACTTTCCTGTTACAACTGGTGAACCTTTACAGGCGTGGTTTCAGCAGAACCTCATGCTACCACGCTGCTGTTGGAAACCCCTCCTCAGATGTGGCCTAAGAGATGATTTGATCTTTCCAAGGATACATTATGTTAATGGCCCATAATCACTCTATCCACCCAATAACCTTTCTTCTCTCAGAGTAGTATTAGATGAGCTTCTAAATTGTAGCATGGATTATTTTCCCCATACGTACCCAAAAGACATTGGACTTGAATTTTACTCCTTTTCTATTACTGCACTTGCATTAGTTTCTTGCTCCTTTTAAATGGCATTTTGAGTACTTAGTGTCTCACTTCTACATGTCCTTGACTTTCTGACTATAATTAATATTAGTCTTACTAGTACCTATAACTCCTACTAAAGTGCTTCTCCCTTTGTACCAAATTCACAAATAAAAACAATTATAATAAAAAAGTTGTCTGATAATTTTCATCATTATCACTAGAATATTTATTAATAATTTGGGAACTATAATATGAGAAAGAAAAAAGCTGTTAGAAAAAATCCAGAGGAAGGTTACAAGGATGCTGAAGGGCCTTGAGGCGAAGCCACATTAGGAGTGGCTGAGGTCACTTGGTCTCTTCGGCTTGGAGGAGACTCCAGGGAGATCTCATTGCAGTTACAGCTTCCTTGTGAGGGAAAGGACAGGCACTGATCTCTTCTCTGTGGTGACCAATGGCAGAACTGAGGGAACAGCCTGAAGTTGTGTCAGAGGAGGTTTAGGTTAGATATTAGAAAAAGTTTCTTCCCCCCGAGGGTGTTTGGGCACTGGAACAGGCTCCCCAGGGAAACGACCACAGCACCAGCCTGTCAGAGTTCCAGAAGCGTTTTGGACAATATTCTCAGGCACATGGTGTGAATTTTGGGCCTGGTGCTGTGCAGAGCCAGGAATCAGACTTTGATGATCTTGTGGATCGATTCCAATTGAGAATATTCTTTGATAATCTATAATTCTCTTGAATTTTAGACTCCAGCCTAAAGGTGGAATAACAGTGGCAGGTTTTCCCCTGCCTTAAGCAAGATGCCTACTCTTCTACTGAAACTTTTGCTTGACATTAGTATTTGGCTTTTCCCTTTCTTTTCAACCTCACATTTCCATCCTCTAACTGGCTTTTGTTCCTTCAGTAATGATGAAGAGATGCTATAACGACACATAATAGTTGCATGAGACAGCTCTTGGGAGCCTAGCATAGTTGTGATGCACGATATTACTTCCCAGCTATCAGAAGAGAGGAAGGTATGAGGTACCTATGTGAATTCTTTCTCACTTTCATTTAGTTTCAGTGTTCTCTCTTTCAGTAGTAGGCACAGAGCTCCCTCTACACGTTCTGTTGATCAGATAAAACACTTTTGGATCCTGCTAGATACAGCTAGATGAACAGTACTAGACAAACATGAATCATTATCATTAACTGCTACAGCTCTTAGCTACAGTTAAGAACCAAGAAACTAAACCAAGCTGTTAGGGACCATCTTAGTATTGATAAAAGAAAATAGCTGACATTTGCTGCTGGCAGTTTTACTAAGAGATATGTGTCTGCTAGTCTGAGAAAGATATCATCAGCTGTGTGAAGTCTGAGAGATCTCAGAGGAAGCAGAAAGAAAAAAGGCCTGAAAAGGACTGAGGTATATTTCCTTTGTGCTTCGAAAGAGAGAGAGCTTCTGAAAAACTAAAACAAGTAATGGGACTTACTGGCAGACACTGGTAAAGGATTTGATGGGAAATTTGATCTTCTCTGTTATGAGTCACAACCTTGAATGCTACAGTTTCTGCATGAGTAGCAGCACAGTTGTAAATAGAAGTGCTTCAGATGCTATGCCAACATTGAGTGCAGCGCAGAAAGGGGCAGATCTAATTTGTCCATACTGCATGTCTTTTGAAAACACAGGACCTGAACCTAAGGTAAACTTGGCTCTCATTCTTTAAAATATGCATCACCTACAGTGATATACATAACCAAAATTGTTAATATGTGACACTTGCATATGGAAAAAATACATAATTAGATAAGGATTTGGGGACAGAAAAAAATATTAAATATTTCCCTTATACTTGTGTGACAAAGATGCAAGCTCATGATCTCTATTTTACTGATGTTACATTGTTACCCATAATTGCAATTGCTTGCTCACCCTAGTCGTCTTATTTTAAGATAAATAAATAAAATGGACTAGGCTGCTGCCTGAGGAATCAGTATTGAAATCAGCTACTTGCCCCAGTTTTGTGCCATCAACAAACATGCTGAAGGTACACTCTGCCCTGTCATCACCATTGGTGAAGCCATGCTGACTACTCCTGACAAATTTCCTGGAAATTTGGCATGATACAGGATTAGCTACTCCAACACTTTCCCAGGGATTGAGGGGAGGCTAACTAGCCTTTTTTTCCCCAGGAGCTCAGTTTAGCGCTTCCTGAAAACAGGAGTGACATTCACTTTTCTCCAGGCTTTGGGCACTTTTCCCTGCCATTACAAGTGGTATTGCAATGGTATCTGCCAGCACCCTCAACTCCAGTGGTTATGTCCCATTGGGGCCCATGGGCCTGTGAATGTTCCATTTGCTGAAGTTTTTCCTGATTCTCACACCAGTGGTGCATCTTCCTTGCTGTAGCCACTCCTCTTGGTCTTTGGGACTTGGGATTCCTGCAGGTCCATCTTTCAAATAAAGACTGAGGCAATAATGATGTTCAGTACCTCAGCATTTCTCATGTCCTCTGTCATCAGCTCTCCTGCCTCACTGAGAAACAGGCCCTCATTAACCCAAGTCATTTTCTCTAATCTTTTTGTCTTCCTATGTACTTCCAGAACTCCTCCTACTTATCTTTGGCATTTCTGGTCAGATTCAACTCTGTTTTGACTATTCTGTTTGTATTAGCCGCCCTAACTCAGTCTGTGAATACTCTGGCAGTGTTTCTCTATTTCTCCCAGGTTACCCATTCTTGCTTCCATTCTCTGTATGCTTCCTTGTTGTGTTTGACCTCGCAAATGATTAAAGACAAATGTAATGGCTTTCAGGATTAAAAAATAAAAAAAATAAAGTTATGGCACGTTTGAAATACTAAAATCATACATAAATCACACCTTTTCAGTAAAAATGCAAAATTAGAGATAATAGGAAGAACTAGTATACCTCATTATTGACTCCTTAGACACTTCTAAAATTCATCTTTTCTGTGAAAAAAACTGCAGGGACAGATGGGAGTAACTACTGCCTATTGCTTTCAAGAAATACATAACACTAAAACAGTATCTCATTACAACACCTTTCCAGTGATCTGGGAGTTTGTTCAAGAACAAAATGGATATTTATGTTCATTGTGCTTTAAAAATCATATTTTGAAAGACTCCTAATGAAAGACAGTCTGTGACCTTTTAGCTGCTTCAACACTATTGTGAGAACGAATTTTCATTTCATTGTAATAATTATGTTAGCAACTTCTACTTTTTCTTTTTTTTTTAATTGACAGTAAGTATGATTAGGAATACAATAGCACCACCTGAGGCACAGTAGCTGCCTAGATGACTTGTCAGTTCATAAATACAGGGTCAAATTCATCCTTGCTGTGAGTGAGCATACTTTAATTATCTGTTATTTATTATAAGTTCTGACAATATGCTCTATACTAATAAGAATGGGGGAAAAAATCAGTCACATAGAGCATTCATAAGCAAAGAAGCTATTTTTGCAATTCTATTTTTTGTTCTGTTTAAAACATTGTAGTCAATTAATTTTATTCTTCCAAAATTGCAGGTGAATAAGGCTAAAAGTTTGTTCTTACGTTCATATGTAGATATCTCAGAAGAAAAAAACCTGAATTTCAAAGGCATTGAAAATCCACAGGGATTTTTTTAAAACAGCGAAGGTTCTAAGCACCAGTGTAATGCCAAAATGGGCAGTAAACAAGACTCAGCAACCAAGTAGGTTTTGTGGTGAGAGTTTTCTGAGCACGAGTGTGGCACCAAAGCATTCAATCAGGGTACAAGTACAATTTAGCAAAGTGGGTCAGATTCATTACAGTGGTAATACCAGAGTGTACAGCCTGGAACACCATGCTCCCACTTCTGCTGGGTAAACTTTGTGCAAGAGCTGACTGAGTACATGATGTGGAAATACACAGAGCTGATGAGGTCAAATGGGGCCTGTTTTGGCTGCTGGACTTTCTGTCTTAAATGAGCATCCTGTTGTTGTTTTGCAGGCTACCTCTTGGGTATAAGTTTTGGTAATTAATAGGGACACGCAGCATGGTGTGCCAAGACCCGAGGGCTTATGTGACCCTATAAAGATTTTGACCATTTGTGTTACAAGAGAAAATAAAAAAGTGCATGCAAAAACCAATTACTATAAGGGATGCCTCCTAAATACACAGAATAATTCCCATTTTACTGATAATAGAATGAAGCTCGTGGCTGTTAAGGTCATTGTGAAAATCAATGAGGGAATAAGTTGCAGTCCTAGAAATGAACATTGCAGATAAACATTTGCATTAGACTTTAAATTGGTGTGCAATTTGTTGTGAGTAATGCTGCTGGTAAACAGGCATTAAGCAATGATTAATCTGCACAGTTTTTCAGATTTCAGACATTAGCAAAGCAGTATCAGTTTGGTTTCTGTAGGGGGTTTTAACTATGCTTTTGTTTACTGTTATCCTTTGCATTCCTCCATACAATCCATCCACCAAATTTTATTGTTAAACTGAATCATATTCTTATAGAAACAGATCCTACCAATTGACTAAATATGAGAGGAATGATTAATTTTTGAAAAGCAGATGCACTATAATTTTGCTTCCTATGAGCAGTATAGAGCCATAATAGCGGAAACATTATTCAAGGCATCATAGGCAGTCATCCAGTTAAAATATTACTCTAATCATGCATTTTTTATTTAATACTCTCGTCCAGATTCTCTGATTTTTATTTTTTATATATGTAAAAAAAAAAAGATAAAAATTAGGACAAAGGACATTAATTTTTCGTGTCTGCATTATATGCTAAAGATTATATGCTGCAACTTGCAGTCGGGCAATGGCTAGAAGATCAACACAAAAAAAAAAAAAGACCCTTCTCTTTGTCTGCTCATTCTGTTACAAGGGAAAAACACTCCCTAATATTCTATGTCCTAATGAACTTTTAAAGCATTATAAACACTAATCACAGAAAAAGGTAACCTCCACTCCTCTGCTGGGAATTTGCGAAAGGCCACTTCTGATCAAGTTGTCTATGATTAAAGTTCACAGTTTTCTTTTTTTCTGTCTTTCTTTCTTTTTCTTATCTCTCTCTCTCCTCTCATATATACATATATATACATATATATACATATATATCTGAGGCAAGTTATACTTGGAAATACGTATAAGACAGACTAGGCTAAATGGAAATACTACACTGAGTACTTGCAAATGTCATGTCTATGACTACAATATTTATTCCATATTATCTTCTGTGTCCTCTATTCTCATTTCTGTAAAATCACAGTAGCAGAAGACCTAATTGCACTACTGATATTGGTGATAGTAATATCTTAAGTGCTCAGCAGAGCACAGAACAGCTCTGAAGTCTGCATAAATCTGTCTTGCACCTGCATCTTGCACAATATGTACTGTTCTGCTGCACCTATCTGAAATAAAATACAATAGAAGTGAAGTAAAAGAAAGATGATGAAAAATAAGTAATAGCTTTCATAAAAGTAGACAGTTAATAGACTAGAACTCCATTTACTAGCAATATGAGGAAGACATTAATCACAATGACATGCTGAATAGCAATAAGAACAATTATTCACAATTTGACACAATACAAGAACTAAGGACGACCCAATGTATTATTAGGCAGAGAGTTTAAAGCAAACAAAAGTAAGTGCTTTTCACACCGTGCATCATTCAACTGTAGAATCCATTGCCATAGATTGCTTTAGGAACAAAAGCATAAATGAGTTTTAAAAGGTCAGACAGTTTCATTGGGAATAGATCTGGTGGTGGTGGTAAAACATGGTTCAGATGCAATCTCTGTCACAAATGTCTGCACAGCAGAAGCTAGTAGGAACTATGTGAAAAGAAGGATTTATCTTACATATGTGTGGTTCTTTTTTATTGTTCAATCAGCCTTTGTATTGACCCATTCACAAAGATAGAAAACTGTGCTAGACAGATATTTGTTCTAACTCAGAAAGGTTTCTTTTATATCCTCTGTTATTTTGCCACTCAAATAGTTATTATCCTTCTAAACTATCTTGTTTCATTAGGGAAATGCACAACTTGTTGAATGACAGCTACCTACACTGAAGTTTGTTAAATTGGAGATGACACGTCTGATAACATGAAATGTTTGGAAGAAGCACTGCAATTGAGGGGCACCTTCCATCAGCTGAAATCTCCCCTACTGCCAAACCTTTAGACTAGCACAGAATACAAAGTAGGAAGCTGAAGAGAAAAAGAGATTAGAGATAAATAAAATAGGTGAGATTAGTTTAGATACTGATTGGTTGGAATTAGTGTTAGCCCTAAGATATTAGAGGTGAGACAGGCAGGGACTGAATTAAAGACAGAAGAGGAAGACAGATAGGGATTGGGTGGGAATCTGATCTGAGTTCAGTTAAGCTGAGGAGTTCATGTACAATGTACAAGATTAAAGCAGTGTATGGAAAAGCCAGAGGCTGTTCAGATAAAAAAGCCACAATATTTGTTCCCAAGCTATGGTAATTTGGTCATTGAAAGAATGGTGATAAAGGGTCATGTTTGAGGAACCTTGGTTTTATTAATAATATTGCATTGTCAAGGTAATACAATAATTATCTGAATATTTCTGAACAGGTTCTCTCCAGGATATGTTTCTGTTGTGACTCATGACAACACATTAGCTACCAGTTGCCTTCAGAGATAAAACTGTATTGAATATAATCACAGACTCCAGAGTGCTGAGGAATTTGTTCAGAAGGTGCATCGGTTCATAACAGAATCCTTATTATTTCATGGCATTTTTCTGATCTTGAGGGTTTCTGTCTAATGCAACTTCTCCTAGTCCCCAAAACAGAGGTCTCTGACCAGTCATGAAATCTGGATATCCTTTGAAATGTCTGTAAAAGTGCTAAGTATCCCATGCTAAAATATATGTGCTGCATCGACCTTGGCTGAGGTCCTGAGGAGGTGGGGGACCAGGAGAAAATGAAAAGGGCAAACCCTTTGTAGGTCAAGATAGAAGCATTTTAATAAAGCAGAAGTAAAGACAACATGAGGAAGCAAAGGAAAACAAAATATTATTCTTGGCTTTCCATGACTAGGAAATGTCCAGCCATTTCTTGGGAAGTAGCATGACAGTATAAAGGGGGCTTGTAAGAGTCTCCATTTAGATGGGAAGGATAACATATTTTCTGTTAATAAGGAATAAAACAAAATAAAATATTTTAAATAATATTTAATTCAGCGTTATCTCACCCATTTTCAATATTTTTTTATTTTATAATGTATATAATATATTAATAAAGTCATGCATGTGTATCAATAATAAATAAATCAGAGAATCGCAGAAAGGTTTGGGTATATAAATATATATAGAGAGAAAAGGTGCATGCTCAAAATTTTTTTAATGATAGTGATGCACAATAAAAATTTTATTTGACTGCTCCATAACACCTAAGTTAACTGCAAATGGATTACGGATATGATGACAACTTAAAGGAGAACCATATCCAATGGCCCAAGCAGTTGGGTGCCTAAAATGGTGTTTAGGAAATTGTGCAGGCTTCTGGTGACATTAGAGACAACCAAGAGGGCTTAATTCATCTGTGTCACCATAGAAAAGTTATGATATTTAATGTTTAGCTCCTAAAGTGCAAGTCACTTGAATTTAGAGAAATTTATCATCTGACAACTAAACTGTAACCACAATTTATTTGACTTGTTTGAGGAATCATTCAGATGCACTTTGGCAAAGTAACATAGGAAAGATCATGACACCATATGTTTGATGGATGAGTATACAAAATAAATATGAATCTGTGGTGATGCATTATGTGGTTAGAGAGATAACCACATGTGCACCACAGAAGAAAGACATCCCAGTAACAGTACCTGGTGAGAAAGAGCCAAAGAAATCTTGTACTTGTGGGTTAAGTTGATGTCTGAGAGGAAATTAGGAAATAGCCTTCAATTTCAAATAATTATTTATGTGTTTTGTAAAAGAGTGGATGACAAGAACCTTCCCTTTCCTAATCAACGAGTATTCCATGCCAGTCAAGGCAGGGGTAGGGGTGGAAGATAACTTAGTTTGTATGAATACTCTGTGTATATACTTGTCTATTTTCAACTGTTCCCTGAACTTTGTCCATTTTACTTTATTTGAATCCACCTACTGAAAAAGGAAGCTAGTTCAGCACACTGAAAGTAGGATTGTGACACAAAAATCAAATGAAATTTAACTCTGAGCCACGAAAGAGAAATTACCAGATGTCACCCTACACCTAAGCACTACAGGGTGCCCCTTAACTACTTTTTAAATGTACTGTGTTGTGTCACTGTGTTGCACAACATATGGTAAGCATTACTTTTAACAAAACTCCTTCACATCTTTTGTTTTGCACCACAACTTTAATGTTATTTTAATGTATTTCTCTGGTGGATGGATAAACCTATTTTTTTTTTTTCTAAAGGGTTCATTATGTTTAGACACTACAGTTTATTCTATCTTTTGTAAAGTGAATTTGATTGATTGAAATACCAGCTTGATTCAAATACCAGTGAAATCAATGCATTCCCACAATATTGTACAGAATGTAACAGATAATGTCCTAGAAAATTTACTTTGTATGTTTTTCTCTGAAACTGGTTTACCGTAGGCTATGCTATACAAAAATTTTTCAAGCTGTATCTCTACTCAAAGACTAAGGGGTTGAATCATATTTTAATTTCCTATATGCTCAGACTTCCTGGAAAATGAAAATATTATCATACTAAAGTTCTTTTAAAGTCTGACTTGAGTTAGGTTTTGCATCCAGAGTGACCATTTGCTTCCAAAGAGTATCTTTAGAAAATTGGTAATGAAAAATGGCATTTGCTTACTCAATAGATCATGGTACAAAACTCATTACATTATTTATTTACTGAAATAATGAGACCATCTGGTCCAGATCTCTACCCAAGTGAGATTATTTCCATCCAACTATTTTTTCCAATATAGGCTTAAAATGTCCCGAGAGACAAATCTTCCTTTAGAAAATGTTCTATAGCATCACACATTGATAGGAAAAAACATTTTCAGGTGTTCAATCACAACTTTGCTATTTTCATACTACTAGTTAAATCTTTGTTCACTAGAAATACTCTCATCAGGTTTTTACTATTAACCCATTTCTAGTATTTTTTATAATTTCTCCATTCTCAGTTGTTGTCCAGCAGCCAACCATTCTTCTCCCTTTTTACCTGTGTTTGTAACTTTACTGATTTGTTCAGAGCCACATCCATATTTTTGCAATGTTGTGTCTTTCTGAGCATGAGCAAAACGTAAAAGTTTGCTTATTTTTTCACTAATGCATTGCACTGTGGTTGTATACATACACACCCATGGAATAAAATTAAAAAAAAAAAAAAAAAGATTTTTGTAATAGTGGCCTGTGATTCCTGAAAGGATTTTGAGGTTAAAGAAGACAGATTTAATTTTCCTAAGTTTAAATCCTATGACAAGATGATGTATTTTGTCTAATTATCAAGAGAACAATGAAAAAGGAAATTATTATATTTTTCCCATATCTGGCATTGCTGAAACAGAAACTTTAATATTCCATACACATCTGGTAACAGCATTCTTTTAAAATAAGATTGGCAAAGGGAAGAGGAAGAAAAAGTCACAAAAGTGATTTAGACTGAGGAAAATCCCTTAAAATTTGACTGTTAAACCTTTAATCTGCTAATTCATCAGAAGAAGATCACTGTGATTTGATATCCCCCCAAAGAGGAAACACTGACTTCCCTAATCAGGTAGTGAAAGGTGTGCTGAACACAAGCAGATGAACATCAAATTGAAATTTTAAATTTTGTGTTAAATTCCTATTTTTAACTCAGTGTGAATCAAATTAAAAATACAGTGAGATAACTGGATTTTATATCTCTCAAAATTTTCATATATGAGGAATGCCTCTTTTAGGGCACTGACAAAGTCTGTGCAGGAATATCTGGGTTAAAATCTGTGCTGTAGAGGTGGGTGTTGTGAACACTTACTGCCTTTGGTATTGCCTTTGCCCATACCACAGATGAAGCATCAGGGCTTTCAAAGACTGGTACTGACTCCACAGTGGTATAGCTGCTGTTAGCAGTGGGTCTGCATTGGAGAAGAGAAGAAGGAAAACATTTAGCCATTCACTTTTTTTTTTTTTTTTTACTTTTTTTTTTTTTTTTTTTTTTTTTTTTTAGTACAGATGATATCAAACTGACACAACAAGGTCATGAAAGTGCTTTTTTTGTTTGTGCATCTACACAGAGGTCCCTTTCATACATCTCCTCTGTTACTGAAACCCAAATTAGCTAGGGACAGCTTAGGTATGACTTTCCATCACCTCTCTGCTTGCAGTCTAGACATATCTTCTGCTTCAGTAGTGAAAATTGTGGTAGAGGACTGGATCCAGAATTCCCACATGCTGCTAATTATGGCTGTGAAAGTGGTTGCAGCTTTTTAAATTGTCAGCTTGGCTGAAAATGAAGGGACTGTCAATTGCTTGTTTATCTTGAGAGTAAGAAAGCAAGATTACATGAATACTAACTAGAGGGTAATAGCAAAAAGAAGGCAGTTTGGCTTACATAATATCAAAAGAAATGGAGCCTCAAGGCTATTTCTCCGTGAATAGTGCTTCAACTCTGGAACTGGACCATGGGCTGCAGGGTTGCTGTAATAAAGCTAAATCTTACCTTAGTTGTTATTTGAAAGATCTCATTTCACATGATATTTATTAATCAAGTTTCTGTGTTATACAACAGAGTCTAGTTAACTTTTAGCTTTACTTTAGTTTCCGAGACTGGAAAAAGTTGAATTGACTTCAGGTGAGATGAGAAGAAACCAAGGGATTTTTGTTCTAGTCCTCTGTCTATCTCTTTGATCCACAGTTGTCCCTGTATGAATCATAGTCAAATATCCAGGCTTTGTCTAACAGGTCAATTTCTTTTTGCTAAATTAGGCTGTATTATAAGGAAGCACCATATATCTCTGCCACTCCTGCTGTAAAGCTGTCTAATCTTCTGCCTCCAGATGCATACCATCCCTGCTCTTTAGCTTGAAAAATACTTTGCACTAAATATGTCTTTCAAAATGACAAACTATTTTTAATTTGTCCTTCTAAAATAGGATTGCCCCAGGGAACATATGGCGTGATGGCTGCTGCCATCTGTAGGACGCCCTGAGGAGTTCAATGGTGCATTTAAAAGACTCTGATTGTGAGCTGCAGAAAATTAGGCAGAATCACGGAATGGTTGGGGCTGACCCTTACTTCTGATCCATAAACTCGCAACTCATTCTTCATCCACTCCTAGGCAGAGCTCTATACATTCCCCTTGACAGAATCACCCATTTATGAGCATCTGTTTCTTTTCAGGTTCTCCTCCATGGAGGCTGGAGACTGAGGCAGAGGCCTGCTTTTGTGGGTCACAGGTCCAACGTGCGGGAGTTGTTCCACCTGGAGAAAAGGATGCTCAAGATGGACCTTATCACTACATACCTTTTTTCTTTTTTTTTTCTACCTTACTACCTGAAATGTGGTTGCAGAAAAGTAGAGGACGGTCCCTTTTCCCAGGTAACAAGTGACAGGATAAGAGGAAATGTCCTTAAGTTACACTAAGGGATGTTTAAATTGGATATTCGGAAAAATTTCTTCATAGAAAGGGTTGTCAAGCTTTGGAACACTTTACTCAGTGACTTACCTTTTCTCCAAGAGAAGGTTCTGGGCCCTTGCTGAACCTATTGAACTGAAGTCTTCTTCCTTCACCAGTTTCATCTGGTTGAATGCAGAGCTGCATTAGACAAAGAATCATAGAATCATTTAGGTCTGAAGAGACTTCAAGGATCATCAAGTCCAATCTTTGACATATCTCAGGGTTTTCTCTGTAGAAACACTGGCTTTAATTGAAATAGACATTTTGCATCACTGAGTAAACTAAATTCCTTCGATAAAATAAATCATGAACTATGGAAAAATGACAATAATTTATGATATGTCCAAAGCAAGAAAAAATAAACATCCTTCTAGGAAGAAAGAATCCAGAATGTGCTAAAGTGAAAGAAATCAACACAGGTATTGCTGTCTATTCCTCTAACTCCAATCCCTTCCTTTCTTGCTTCCTTCCTCAAGAAATGGTAGCTGAATCTGAGATGCTGATTTGCTAGCTCCTGCATCTATAAACCTGAAATAATTCATTGAATCTAAGAGATTTACTTATTAGTTTAGTTAAAAATAAAATATTTAAAGATGGAATAAACTGTGAAAACAAACTCAGATGAGAGTTGCACATAATTTAGTAAAAATAGGCAACCACACAGTGCATGTTAAAAATGTACATAGGTAATTCTTTTTAGACAGTAAAGAAGATAAATAGCTTTCAACAAGAGCATTAACTTTGCAAATTAGTTTCCATTATGAAATTTGCCTATACACAATCATAGTTTCCATTTAAAAAATTCTTTTTGTTGGTGAAATTTTCTACTGTGTAAGTTTCCAAGTGATTATTTAATTCTTTCATTTCTTCAGTCTCTCTGGAACCTCAATAGCATACTAAAAGACATGGCAAAACAAGAGCCCTAACATTCTAAATAATTCATTTTATTTTCTCTTTCTTTGCTACACTTTTGTGACATTAATTACTGATGTTAACTAATTTCTTTCTTTTGAAAATCATAGAATCATAGGAAAATAAAATGATTTGTGAATGGACTTTAAAGATTGTTTCATTCCAACCCCCCTACCATGGGCAGGGACACTTTCCACTAGACCAGATTGCTCAAAGACCCATCCATCCTGGTCTTGAGCACTTCCAGGGATGGGGCATCCACAGATTCCTTGGGCTGTTCCAGTGCCTCATCACCCTCACCGTAAATGATTTTTTTTTTTTTCTTGTAATATCTAATCTAACCTTGCCCTCTTTCAGTTTAAAGCCATTCCCCTGTTGAGGAGTACATCTGGTGCAGGTAGCTCCTTTGCAAGCTGCAACTAGAGATGCAGAATGAGATGCATACTGAGCCCTAGGGTGGGAGCCCAGAAAGACAAAGGCCATGAGCTGTGAACCCTTTGCATAACAAAGGCTACAAAGACTGGTGACCAGGCGAATACACAGTGAAAAACATAGCAGGAGCAGAAGACTCATAGGGATGTAGAAGAAGACTTGAGATCAAAAGCAAGACTTGTGTAGGGCTAGCCTGTGAGGGTATGAATTCCCAGGGGTTCCTTTGGTGGGGATTCTCCTTGGAGGCATCAGCTCCAGCTGTTTCTTTCTGTGTTAGTGCACCATGAATAAATGGCTTTATGGAACTACACATGTGAGACTCTGCTGTGAGAAGCATGGAGACAAACCAGTAAGGAAACCTGGTCTGTGTGTGAGTTTCTGGGGTGTGTGGGGAGCCAAGGGGCCTCCTGGAGCCACCTGTTGTGAAGAGGCCTTGATCCTAACAGTCAAAGTCTCTGGTTCTGTGTGACTGCCAGTGAGTCTCATGAGTGAACAGACTGGGAAATTTCACTTAACACCACCTTGTCCTACCATTACATGCCCTTGTAAAAAGCCTCTCTCCAGATTTCTTGCAGCCCCCTCTTTAGGTAGTGGAAGGTGATATAAGGTCTCTCTGGAGGCTTCCTGTGTCCAGGCTGAACAACCCCAACTGTCTCAGCTCGACTTCCTCTGGACTGGCTCCAGCTGGTCCACATCCATCTTCTGATGGTTGTCCCAGAGATCCATGCAATATTCTAGGTGGGGAATGGGGTGGAGGAGACAGTCACCTCCCTCAGCCTGCTGGCTTTCCAAAGCTTATCAACCTCCACCTTATTGATTAGGAAATTAATGTCAAAATTCCAGGAACTGCTAGATTTTAGTATTTCAAGTATCAGATTAGTCTCTACATTATATTGTGACAGGATTCCCATTCTGGATTTCAGAAATCTTTGCCACTAGTAAACTTCACCAAAAAATTGTTGTTTCAATAAAGAATGTTTCTAAGAAAATATGTGACCTGAATTACTCCCAAGTGAGATGGGAGATGTCACTCCAGTTGTAACTCCAACAGCTGCTTTTTTAGCATATTTTACCTACATTTCAATATATATTGTGCTACAACAGTTCCATTTGCTCCTAAATATATTCTGCTTATTTTTGTGTCACTAGTACTTTATTCAGTTTTATAAACCACCTTAAGCTTTTTTTTTTTTTTTTTTTTTTTTTTTTTTTAATTGAGGTTTTCTGTTTAATTTGCTTTTGAATAGTTTGAAGTATTCAGGAAAATATCTTCATGAGTTTTGGAGAACAAGCAAAAAATCCATTAACCTTCAAAATAATTGATGTGTTTTCCAGGTTACTGATTTATTAAGACACTTTGTGCACCTGTTCCAATCATTAGTGATATATTGTTCCACAGTAAGCACTCATTCCATCTTAGTTAAATAATATTATTTGGTTAGATTGATTATTATTTGCAAAAGCTTGTTAAATTAGGATCTGTTACTTTTTTTTTTTTTTACTATGCATTTAAAAAAATCTATTTGAAGCAATAAATTGTGAATATAAATTTGCCTGTAGATATTTTACAAAACAGTTTTCATGTGCAAACATCAGCACTGAAGGTCTCCAGTGCAATAGTGAAGATCTTGAGTCACTGTGAAAAAATCAGCCCAGAAATTTCATCTAATCATAAGTAATTCTCTCCAGAAAATCATTTATCACACTTTGATGAGCTTGCAGACTGAAGTCATACTCTTCAACAACCAGAAATTTAGGACTCTGGAAGGAAACCACAAGACAGCTGTCCAAATAAAGTTTCTTGGAAACTGTCAACCATTATATCTTTACAGTTTCTTTAATACATTGTCCTGGGTTGTAGTATAGGATGTGCACAAAGTATTCTATCACCATCTTCATGAACTGTTGAATCCAGGTGGGGCAGAGTTTTCCCAGACCCCCCTCCCTCTGGGCCGTTATCTTCTGTTAATGGCCCATCAAATGCCTTGCCCATGACTCAGATAACTCCCTCCAGGAGCTATCTCTGTTTAATGGGCCATCAAGGACCCCCTGCATGACTCACCATCCCATGGTGAGATGCTCCGCCCAGGGGGAGGAACCAAGCATTCCCACCTGGATATAATCTGGGGTTTGGGACAGTACAGGGGGCCCTTACCCACTGGATTCCCAGAGAAACAGAGCTACCAGACCTTTCCACAGGATCACTGCTTCAGGAAGACTACCTCATCTGGACTGCTTCCATCACCCTTCTCAGGTTGTATTCTGACTCTGTCAGTGGTCTTTTGTATTATTGCATCTCTTTTATTTTACTTTCTTTCCTTTCTTTCTATTAAATTGTATCTCTGACTTGGAGCCTCTCATTTGTTTTGCTTTCAAACCACTACATACATGCACTGAAATCAGTGATGTTCCTAATTATCTAGAAGCATCAGACCACTGCAATTCTTTTTTTTAACATGGTGGTAGCCAAAGTGAACCAGTTTTAAACTACCTTCTTGGTGAAATAAATACTACCCACCGAGAGCCAAGTAGTAATTTTTAGTCTGAGTAAATAAAGTTCAAGTTTGCCTGACTGACTAAAGTCTGGAACTGTTCAACTTATCAGAAATGCCCAGATCTAATAGAAAAAAAAAATTCATTCTGGGTGTAATTTTGAAGGTGAGTCAGGACAGAAATGGTGAGACTCTGCTATGTGGAACCTGATCTAAGATCTATTGGTCCTGTGACTCTACCTAATACAGGGTTAGACAGAAGATTAGTTCGGGATCTGAAAGGTGTGCTACAGTGCCAAGTACTTATTAGAGAAGATCCAATGCTATGCATGTTCCTGTCCCATCCCAGAGTCAGCTTTGAATGAAGCTGTGTAGTGACAATAATATTATTTTTTTGGCTGTATGATTTTCTTCAACAGTTACCCAAAGAATAGATGTTGAAGCTATAGTCAGAAATTGGTTTGCTGTATTGTAGCTGTCAGTGTCAGGAAGTAGAGTTCAGATAATGTTTCCCAACTTTGGGAGTCTCATGTACATAAAGAGGCTTTCCACTTCAATCTGTCATATTTGTCAATCTGACAAGGAAACAAGTTTGTCAGAATACCCTAAAATCACTTTGATACCAGCCAAGATTTAAAAGGAGCATCTTTAATCTACCAAGTCTGGATGAAATGGTGGTTTGCAAAAGAAGACATGAAAACTCAATTATAGATTTTATTTACCAGTAGTCTTAATCCCTACCTTCTCAAGTGCTGAACTGCTTTTGGCAATTTTCTTCAGTTCATGTTTCTTATTTATACAAAATGTATTGAGAAATCTACTCCTCTCCCAACTCACACCTAAATTATCTCATTTTGAATTTTACTTGTCCTTCATAAGAAATGGGAACAGTTTTCTCTGGAGCAGCCTGGAAAACAAGAGCTTTCCATGGCAGAATAGCTACCTACACCCATCTTGTCCTTCTTTCTTAATTTTTGAAGCTGTTGCATGAGTTTGCAACCACAGTTTTGGACTGTCAGGTGCCTTCTGTGTCCTCCGAAGCCCTGCTTCCTACTGCATCCAGCACCCTGCAAATCATAATGAACATTCAGATACTGTGATAAAAAACCTCCTGGGGTTCAAGAGGTTTTCTTTAAAGCACATATGTCAAAGAAAAAGAGAAGTCTATACGTACAAGCTGTGATCATGTAAACATTGCTGTGTTCAGACACAGAATACTTAATTTATGATAGTCTTTCTTAAATTTTAATTTAAATTTTTATATCTATTTATTTATCTATGTATTTTTAATTTATTTAAATAGACAGAAATCTGTTTGCAAGACTTATGGAAATTACTTAAATACAAAGATATAGCACCTTTTCCATTGTGTTCTTTTCATTCTCAGATCAGCAGCTCACAGTAGTGAGATGCACAAGACGTGCTAATGTGTCTGATTTTGAGGAATTTATTGTGGGTCTGCTCTTTCGAAAACTAGTTCTCTGCTCCTGATATTCCATACATGCGCTCCCTACTTTATGGGTCTCTGCCTGCCTAGCCAATCTTCAACTCCCTTAACTTTCCTCAGTTCTTTCTGCAAAGTCCCACTTAAGCAACAGTTCTGTGAGCACTGAGAATTTCTACCTTGGCACTGTGGGTTTCTTAAAACTGATACATACACTTATTAAATTAAGAACAAGAAGAAGATACACATATGCATTATATATATATATATATATATATATATATATATGCACACCTTTGGCTTCAATCGCATTATATGAGAAATTTGAAATTTGTGTTTTTCTTCCTAGATTACTCAGGCTTATTTTACTGTGTTCCCAGTTTATTTATGACATTTAGCATCAAGTCTTTCTTGTTAGAAAGGACATTTTTGTCCCCCATAATCCATGCTTTCTCTCAGTTTGGGCAGTTCTTTCTCACAATCTTTGTGGGAATTAAAAGTATATATTCTGTGATTCCCAAGCAGCCTGAGGCAAGTGTAAACATCTCTAGGTGTGTTCCATAGCTGAGTTTCATTGCAGCTAACTGGGTTTTGTGATGAAAGCCTTTTGGGTGTGATATATATGCTTGATATAGAGTACGTCTCACCCACATTCAAAGATGGTTGAATTCATCAGTATCCTAACAGACACATGGAGAGATTTGGATTTCTTCTTTTGACATATGTGCCTAATTTCTGTTTAAGTCTTATTTTAAACTCCTATATGCTCTTTGGTATTGCATCTTAAGTCCTATACCAAAATTGACAGAAGGAATCTCTAATTAATTTGTGAAGTACATATAAAACTTCTGAATCTCACTCCAGGCTCTTTAAAAAAGCTTCCCCCCCCCCTCCAAAATCAAAAATTTCCAAAGGAAGTTTTGCAGAAACTTTTTTGAGTGGTCACACAATTCTACTTTGTGTGTTTATTCTGTCTCTGCTATCTCCTCTCTGCCTTGGTTATTGTACAAATCTCTGATACTCCACTGGCAGGTGTCTACTTCCAATTTCATGAAGTCAAACTCTTCCATCTCTCATGCCTGAAGGCAAAAATAAAATCACTGAACAGCTTAACCAAGAACTGCTTTTTGCTGAGACAGCTCCCCTTGTTGTCTGTTCCAGACAGGAACACAGGAATTGGTATTGTTATCCATTTAATTAAACAATGAAATTTGGGTTTTATGTCAGCAGGGCGAAGTAAAGGGGGGTTTTCTTATGGGTTTTTTGTTTATTTGTTTTTGTTTTTCTGTTTGTTTGGTTTTTTTGTTTTGTTTTGGGTTTTTTTGGTTTTTTGTGGATTTTTTTTTTTTTTTTTTTTGCTAGTCACCATCTGGATTAATTTTGTTTGCCAAAAATCTTCATTTGTGATCAAAAGCCAACAGTAGTGTTATATCTTTGTTTCCAAAGCAAAGTCTTATATGTTAGGTAATACATGACTGAGTATTGTAGGTCTCCCTTGAATCAGAAAGGTACTCACAGTGTTTACTAAAAGTATGAATGTACACGTAAAGCCAAAAATAAAAGATTATCTGGGACAATTCTGGTACACAGATGCTCAGTTGAAGAGGTAAAACCATTTCAGAGCATTCTTTAGGGCAGATTCTCCACAGGAACCCTGTTAAAACCTGTTTGTCTTTTTTTTTTTTTTTTTTTTCCTTGTCTGGAGTTTGAAGGGTCTGCATTTATTTAAGATCTAATTTTTCTAATGGTAGTCTATCTTCCACAGAAATACTCTTGAGGCAGAAACCTTGTATCTTTTTGGTGTAATCCCTATGCTTGGTACTGTAGTATTTACCTGTGAAGCTCCTTTAAAGAAGGAGAAAAACAGTAGAAAAGGAAAAAAAAAAAAAAAAAAAAAAAGAGTTTAGGTTGGAGTGCTCTCTGTCCACAGATATGCTGAGATCAGGGAAAAGCCATTCAGCCACGAGGGCCCAGAGACATCCTGAATTCAGCTGTGACAGTTCATGTTTCTGAACCTCCACAGGAAATTCTCACTCTGGGTGCTTTTGCCAGGCAGACTGAATGCACACATCCTCCATGAGCTGAGTCAATCCAAGCACAGATGAGTCAGGAAATCATAAATATGGGCATTAAGGATTGTCTGAAGAACTCTGGCTGTTTTGCAGTGAGACAAAACTATTTGTTTCCTGTCCCAGCGTTGGTGTTATTTGGACACAAACTCACACATTGCTGCTTTCACCTGAATCTGAGGATCAGCCAGCTATTAACTCAAAACCTGGTCTGCTGCTCACTGTGAAGACTGCTCACTGTTCACTCCCTGGCAGGGTTGTGAAGTGTTTATAAACGAGCTGAGAAGCTGCAATTCTCCTCCAGCTCTGCCAGCTCCAGGAGATACACCCTGCATATCATGGTTATCCCTCCAATACTGAGAAACCATCTCTGAAAGAAGATCTGAGGTGAGAAAGTTATGTAAGTTCAAGTAAGTAAAGCAAGCTGAAAAATATCCAAAACGCTGTACCTGAATAGATCTAGAGGCCAGATGGGAAAGATTAGCTATCGTAAACATATCTGTTTTGTTTCAAGTTAGTACTAATGCTCAACATATCAATCCAAATTTTATTAATTTTTATATTTTTGTGTCAAGTAAACACCTTATTTTCTAAGGGAGCAGTAGACAATTGACAGGGGAATTATTCCTGCCTAAAGTTCAGACGTTTTTATATGCAGGCATGGTTATATGAATGCACATATGTTTCAGGTTTAGCTGCACATGATGCTTTATGAAAAGTCCTCAGCAGAGAGAGTTTCTTCTCTCAGAGATGTTTGTACATCAGAGGAAACTGAAGAATATCATGTCAGTTGCCTGAGCTTCAGAAAATCTGCATATTCTAAAGTTTAGCAGTTACCTCAGTAGAGTCCCAAATTCCTATTGGTTCCCACAGCTGATGTAGTAGAAATAATATTGCTGTGTAAAATGTCACCTGGAGGTGCCAATGTTTCATCTCAAATGTAGCACTGTGTTTTAGCTTGAAGAAGCTACTGCTGTCATTCACACTTGTTTGAATGTTAAAAGTTTCTCTTACCAAGAAATAGGACTTGAAGTGTAGTGGAGAAAGATGATGCTTCTTTTTTGGAAAAGCAAAGCTGAGTGTCTAAGGCTGAAAAATATTTCTTCAGTTCCATATCAAGACTGCTGGATTTTTGGCTGCCATCTTGGTTAACAGAAAAGGAAACAAAATGGACACGTATACAACTCCCAATGTGTGAGTTGTTCTGCTTTTTCAACCTGAACACTAGCAGCAATCTCATCACAGTTTCTTTGGGAGTGCCAGGTGCTAGAAGCAGATGTAATATCCTTCCTCCTTCCTATACCACAATTTGTTTTTCTGAGGTAATAATAATCAGACACTCTGTATCATGGCCTGCAGGAAAAATTAGCCAAGATGCTGCTTGAAACAGCTCAAGAAAAGAAGGGAGCAGAGGATGTAAAACCAGACAAATATTTGTGCAACAGTGGGCAGAACAGAAGTTGGTCAGAGGAAATTCTAGGAACTACAGCAGTTATTAGGATCAGCTGAGAAAAAACTTAATTAAATGGTTGGCTTGAATTGAACAGGGTTGAGAGGATTATTATTATTATTTTAATTGAAGACACCTGGTATATTTCTCCAGCCTGGAGAGACATCATATATCATAGTGCCAAAGTTCACTTGTATTCACATTTATTTCTTCATAGATGGTAGCATCTCTCATTTAAATAACCACACGTATAAGTCACATTTACATGATATATTTTGTGCAGTGGCCATAGGGAATGTAAGAGTCCCTGAGAAAAAACTGGGTGCTCTGTTCATTCATTTCCTCAACATACAGATGAAGCTCATGTGGGTTGAGGTTTCACAGGCATCTCTGGCTTAGGTGAGGTATGGGGCATTTCATCATACCTATTTCATACCACTGAATAAAACTTTTATTAACTCCAGTTGGAAAAGTGACAGATCATAAGGCTGCCAATCTTCCTCCTGCACTACAAAATGGTTTACTTCCAAATGTGACATTTTTAGGTGCCGCCAGATGTCACTATCGGTAGTTTTAGGTTTTCTCTTGGATTAAAGTGGATTATTTTCCTTGGAGAAGTGTTCTTTGCTGGCAGTGATGCAGCTCACATAAGAAAGCCAGAGCATGCTCTTTGCTAGCAGTGACACAGTTCACATTAGAAACTCAGAGTAACCACCAGAAAAGACAGTTTGGCCTTTGCCTTTGAAATCTAGTTATGAATCTTCCATACACAACTGTTGCTTTTAGTTGCACTTATGCCAGCAAACAAATCTTGAATGATGCTGAAATTTAGCAACAGATGCATTAGGCACTCGAGTCTTGGACAAGCATTGTGCTAATTATCAGCTATCAGCTATCAATTTACTTTAAGGCTTGAGCTTTGTTTTCTCATGGCTAAGAATGGAGTTTATTTCCTTGTTTTTTATCAGACCTAGCACTCCAGCATGGATTTTGACTCACCCAGAGGGAGATTTATCACCTTGCACTATTTCTTGGCCAGTTTAGACCAGGAAGCTGTTTCTTTAAAACCTTTGAGTGCTACAAGCTCCAGATGAAGGCAGTGGCAACTCCAGAGGGAACAGCAAATATTTAGCAGAGACTTAAATTCTGACCATGCAGTTTCAGGGGAATTATTTTAAATTCAGTTTAGACCTTTCACGGAAGCAAGACATATAGAAATTAGTAAAAATAAATAAATAAATAAAGCAGGACCAAGATGTTTTCTTGTAAATTAAGTTATATCATTTATATTAACTTCAGTCTTTACACCTGTGCCCGCCCTTGCAATTCTCCTTAGAGTGAATACTTGGTTATTCTTTCTGTGCTTATTTATTTTTGGAACCTTGAAAATGCACAAAAATTCATTCTGAAATGTAAGAAATATTTCCCATGCATATTTCATTATATATACTGAGTATTTTTTGCCAAATGTGAGTCCCTGTGGCTGGCTGGTTAATTGCTGCCATTCTGGCAGTGATTCATAGATAAGTGGGCAATATAACACACATTTTTCTGACAGTGAAGTTACTGATCAACTCTATTTGCACAACTTTGTGTGAAGCAACCTAAGAAAAATAGTCTCATGCCCAGTCTTAGTGAGAGAAATCAGCACTTTCCATAGTAATTTTGCAACTGCTAGGAGTAAAAAGAAAAAATTAATAACCCTTCCACAATGTACCTAGAAGGAGCAATGCTTGCTAATATATGCCATTTAGGGGTTCTTTGGGCACTCCTTATCAGTTAGATTTTACCAGGCTTGGGCATAGTTTTTACGATTTCAGACGGGCAGAACAAACTCAGGATCTGGGCCATTCTGAAGGGCTTTCATTACTGGTAAAATCAAAACTTGCATTCCAGTTTTTCATTTTCTGTGAATCCCTGGGTTTTAATGTGGTTTTGTTTCTTTTTGGTTGTGTGTGGTTTTTTGTTGTTATTGTTTAGAGGTTTTTTTGGTCATTTGTGTGTTTTTTTTAAATTAAAATTAGTGTATTCTTTAGCCAGAGCAAAGAACTTTTGCACTTGAGGATGTGGTTTAATAGTGAATATGGTGGTGCTTTGTAGACAGTTGGACTTGATGATCTTAAAGGTCTTTTCCAATCTTAATAACTCAAGGGTTTTGTGAACCAGGTTTCCTCGATCTGAGCTAGAATGCATTGTTCGCACTTCACTGAACAGATTTATTCTAGATGAAATTTTGGATTTTACTTTTTAGGAATGTCACCTTATCTCTTTTTATTCAGGTTTCTCTCAACAAGTTAAATAATATTCATCCATTCTTAGAACAGAACCAGTAGATTTTTTTTTAATGGAAGTGTACTGATTAGTCAGAATATGATGCTTTGTAAGAGGAGTGTTTCAATTTTAACCAAATTATGCATGAGCAATTAGAGATCTGTTTCATTTATGCTGAAATATTTCACTTCACTATTATGTTATTGTCATAGGCTGAGCTGTAAACTTTAAATTTAATTCTTTTTTTTTTTTTTTTTTGTTATGGAAAACTCTTCTGGTCAGACCATTCTAATATTTACTGAGTTACTATTTATTTCCTTGTAACAATCACAGGAAATGTCTTGGTGTCTTCTGTTTCAAATTAGGATGAAAGAAAGTTCAAAATGTAACAACCTTTTGTAGATTTGATCTTCTGGGACTTTGAGATGTTCTGCTTTGAAAAGTAAGATGGTGGAATAAAAACATGCATAAGATATTAAAAATAATTTTTATTCATGCTTCATTAAACAGACAGTAAGGGTCTCTTCCTAGTCCCTGAGCTCCCTTCATATCAGAATGCATTTATAAACTCATTAGAAACATTCTGTGCCTGGTGAAAGTCCTTTAAATTCTTTAGTGGAGACCCAGGTCACTCTAGATGTGATTACATGAAAATGCATAAGAGTACAGCATCACATCAACCTCACTTATTTGGTTTTGACTCAGTAACAGTAAATTAGTATTCATGATGGACTCTCTTGACAAATAGGGTTATTATCAACACCTGCTGTAAACATAAATCATGTGGATATCAATAAAATTGTATTTTTGTTCTAGTCTTGTTTACAGATCTTCTTTTGGAATGACACATAAATACTCCAAACGTTTGCAGGAAGCTTGCCACTCATGTTATTAGTTTTCTCTGGCTTAGAGCACTGACACTGATCATTTTCTGACAATGTTTACCAGCAACAAAGTTGTCCTATTGATCAAACTTTCTTTCTTTTACACTCCTTTATGTCCATGAATGCCTTACATCACTTTGCCCTGAGCCAAATGGAATTATAAACATGAAACACATGGCAAATTATATAAATAATCATTAAGGTTATGGTTTGATGTTGTGAATGACAAGCAACAGATCACTGCATGCAGGAATTTGAGAGAATCGGTACTTTTATATTTCAGGAGAAAAAATTAAAAAAAAAAAAATGAACCAACCATCCCAAACATTTTTAGTTAAAGTTTGTCTGTTATGAGCCCCTGGAGTTTGGATTGCTTAGTTTTATGAGGATGCATTCTGCCAGCCTCCACATGCTGACTCACACTCTAGTCGTAGGGCATAATTATCACAGTGAATTATATCTGCAGAGAAATGCATTTTATTTTTTTTTTTTTGTCTGCAGTGTGAATAGAACAAAGAGTGAAAAGCAGAATCTGTCCCAGAGTGATTTGCAAAGCCTCAGATTGATTTCTTTGAAAGAGCCGCATCAGTCAGTTTGTGAAAAGCATGTGTCTAAAACTGCACTCTCAGCTGGCTTGGGGTTTTTCCTTCCATTATACTGACAACATTAGAGACTTTTATACTCCATGATGATTCCACTTTCTTTGCAAACCATGCATTTATCACCCTGCCTTGAGATAGACTTCATCTAAGGCTATATTTAAAGAAACCTTAGTTTTTAGCATACAGTAGAATAAGAGATTTGGATCTCCAGAATGGATTCCTAATTTATGGAATATGTAGTTGTTTGGATATTTTCTGCTTTATTTTATTTTTTCTTCCCCTTTAAACAAAACTTTAAGTTTTGGGGAAGAAAATTTTTGTTATCAGTCCAGCTACTGAAGGACACTTAACTCTGACAGTGTCTTCACATTTTTACTTTTTTGGCTTTTTTTCTATGATTCATAAGACATATACTGACAAGTAAGTGACCCTGCAAAGATACCATAAATGTTGTTATTTTAACTAAAAAATTGATTTTTTCCCAGATTTTTTTTCTCATGCTAATGTCTATTTGAGACTGTTATTTATGATTGTGACCTCATTTGCAAACATCCCAGTGGAGGAAAGCCTGAAATAACATTTATAGTAATCACTTCAGAAAGTTTTTCATAGAATAGGTACAGCTTTCTGTATTTGGACTTCAATCTGAAGAAGTCTAATGATAAATCAATCTTCTTTGTATCTAATTTAAACTACCACTCAATCAATTTGGAAAAATAACTCACTGAATTTTTAGGATTGAAAAGGGCTTTTGGAGATTATCCTGCCCAAGACCCTGCCAAGGTAGTGTCACCTACAAAAGGGGACACAAAAATCTTCCAGGTGGGTTTGGGATATCTTCAGAGAGGTAGACTCCATGAACTCCCTGGGAAGCCTGTTCCAGTGCTCTGCCACCCTCAACAAAAAGTTCTTTGTTTGAGGTGGAACTTGTAGTGGTTTAGTTCATGCTCAGTGCTCCTTGTTCTGTCACTGGGCACCAGTGAAAAGAGTTTGGCACCATCCTCTTGGCACCTGCCTTTGACATACTTATATGCATTAATGAGATCCCCTCTCTGTTTTGTCTTGACTGAACAGGCCCAGCTCCCACAGTTTCTTCTAACCTGGGAGATGCTCCCGACCCCACATCATTTTTGTGGCCTGCACTGAACCCTCTCCAATAACTCCCTGTGTTTCTTGAACTGTGGAGAACTGAATTAGACACAATACTCCAAAAGTGACCTCACTAGGGTCAAGTAGAGATGATATCCATATGTTAATTTTTTTTTGATCGATTAATTGATAGATTGAGAGATAGAGACATAGATAAGGATACAGAGAAAGAGGTCTAATTTTTATCTCTTCTTCTCCTTAAAAAACTATGATTAAAGAATTCTAAATCTATATATACATTAAATATGACACTGATTGTCTCTGGAGCAGAAAGGAAAAAGTATACTGTAGAATTAAATAAGGAGGAGTTAGGAACACAGCTCATTGGGAATTATCTTAAGAGGATACAAAAATGAGTCAATATTATACTGTATAAAATAAGATGATATTTCAGAAAAGAAAAGCAGCCTCAATAAAACAAGTCCTTTTAAGCTTCAGAACTTTGTGCTTCCTCAGAGAGCTCCAAACCCAGAGCTTCTATTTGAAGTATTGAGAAATACAAATAAATAAATACCTGGAGGTCAGCATTCATTTTGCAAAACTGTTAATGGATGGTTTACTGTAATGTCTGAGACAGCAACATGTTATGAAGCTTGAAATGTCTCAGAATGTATTTCTGACTGAACTGCTCTTTCTGATAGGAAATCTGCTTTGCCTTCCCTTTACTATGCTTATGTGGCAGTGATATTTTATCAAGCAGTTTGACTACAGATGGAAACAGTTCCTATGTGCTTAAGTGCTGCACTTTTAAGGAAAACAGGGTTGAATTTTCCCTTTGGGGCACAGTCATACTCTTTCCCTGATATTTAATATGTGGAATAAGATATTATCTAGCTTTCACTTTTCCGAGCACAAGATTTGGAGATGTGGTTATATCAAAACTTCTTCCCTGTTCTGTGTCTTTTTCAGGGCATCACTCTTCTCCTGGCCTTTTTCTAAAACAGTAATATACTTTATAACATTTCAGAGAATCATATTCTTTCTGTTTAGTGCCAGTGCTAGGTTAGAGGACTTAGGTAAGAGTGGAGAGAAAAGTCATACAGACCCACTAGAAAGAGAATTTCAGCAATTCTTATCTGCCAGGAATGGCTGTCACAGACTCTTTCAGGTGATCCCACTGGCTAACTGAGAGAATTATCAGTTGCAGAGCCTCTACATGGGCCCTATCGAGCTCAAGAGCAATGTCACTCTTTTTGTCTGCTCCTCCACCCACACTCCATCTGCTACCAGATCCATCAGTGTTGTACCTGAGTCCAATCTCACAACTCACCAGCACTCACTAAGAAACCCATGGACTTCAGCACTACATCGTACAGCACTCCCAATCCTGAGAGCACAGTGCAGGGACACCACAGGGACCTTGCTCAGAGCCAGAGCAAAATTTTTATTTTGAATGACATTAGTTCTCAGACCACCACAGATGTAGGCATCTGAAATGTACCCCCTGCTCTGAGCCAGGACATAGATCTGTGCAAAGAAATTTTAGAGAGGGTCTATGCAAATAGGAGAGCCACAGAGTAAGGTGGAATGGGGGGGTGGAGTCTCCTTACTCAGGGTGTTGTCGCATTTGAGTCTCTGTTCAATACACTGCAGCTACACACTGGGCATCATCCTTGAGCAGTCCAGTCTAGACTTAACTGCAGAATACACCAAAGGCACCTATTTAAAAAATTATATTGGGTTTGTGTGGCAAAGTTTCAGCAGCGGTGAACTACAGGGGTGGCTTTTCTGGGAGGCTGCCAGAAGCTTCCCCCATGTCTGATGGAGCCAAAACCAGACGTCCAAGATGGATGGACCTGCCACTGGTTGGGGTTGAGCCCATCAGTGATAGTGGTAGCATCTCAGGGATAATATATTTAAAAAGGGTGGGGCGTGGGGAAAAGAAACCCACCCTGTGCAACTCCAGCAGCAATCAGAAGAAAAGAGTGAGCATATGTGAGAGCAACAACTCTGCAGACTCCCAGGTCAGTGAAGGAGGGGCAGGAGTTGCTCCAGCCTGCAGAGCAGAGATTTCCCTGCAAGCCTTGGTGAGAACCATGGTGCAGCAACCCCTGCAGTGTCCCTGCAGCTCCTGGATGTCTGTGGGGGGAAGAGATCCACCTGCAGCCCATGGAGGATGGACTGGAGCAAATAGATGCCTGAAGGAGACTGTGACCCTGTGAGAAGCCGGTGTTGGAAGAGGCTCCTGGAAAGATCTGTGGCTCTGTGGGGGACCTGAGCTGAAGCAGATTGTTCCTGAAGGACTACATCCCATGGAAGGGACCCACACTGAAATAGGGAAAGAATGTGAGGAGTCCTCTCACTGAGGAGGAAAGAGCAGCAGAGGCAATGTTTACTGAACTGACTACTGCCCCTATTGTCCATCCTCTTTTCAGATTTTTTTTTCCCTCCTCATCCTAATCTGATTTAATTAAACTACTTCCCCCAAATCTAGTTTGTTTGCCCATGATAGTCATTGGTGAGTGATCCACCCTGCTGCTATCTCAACCCACGAGTCTTTTGCTATATTTTCTCTCCCCTGTCCATCTGAGGCTGGCAGTGACAAAGAAGCCTTGAAGAGAACCTGGCATGCAGTCAGGGACGACCCACCAAAAAAAATATAATCATAAATCATAGGGTTTATATTAGCAGCCACTGCAGTATTTTAACACCAGCCACCCAATTTTATTTGAGTTGCTACATGACCTAAAAAGTATCTGCCCTGGTCAAGGAGTGACAGGAGAGTGCAGAAACAGCCCCAGCTCGAGTGGGTGAGAGCCTCTGGGTGAGAGCAGCCTGTGTCTGCTCAGCTCAGGTGCTGATGAGACAATTGTCTCAGATCAGGGGATTAAGCTAAGCTCTGCTGGTGTGCATTTGACTTGTTTGATTCAGTGTTCTGACAAATCCCTTGATTTCTACGAGCTGGCACCCAAAAGGAAAAGGGTTTTAGTTACATTTTACCTCTTCACTTCATGTGTGGAGTAAGTGGGGAACTTCTTGTGACTTCATACCTCAATAGTGGGAGTTGCAAGGTGAGTTAGCATATTTTGAGAGAAATATTAAACAAGAGAATTCCTTAACTGTAAGATTTTTTTTTCCTAAATGTTATTACAAGTGCAGTTTCTGAAATTTTAATTTGTACCGGTTCAGATTTCTTTAGTCAGTGTACCGTATTTTATTTAATAATAAAATCAAGGTTTATGTTTCCTCAATACTGACATTCAGCTATTTAATCTTTGCAGAGAAATGGAGAAGAGTCTACTATTTCTAATGCCAATTGTAATGTAGAAGGATTAACTAAATGCATATTGGTTTCCTTTTCTACCTCCCTTTTTCTTTTTTTTTAACTTTTTGCTAACTATTGGAATCTCCTTGTAGGGCTTAGTGAATATTTTGGTAAAGGATTTATCCACTCAAGCTGCTGCTTTGTTGTAACTGACTCTCTTCACAGGAAATTCAGCAATTGATTTGAATCTGAAATTGGGGACTATATTAATATTTACAACTACTCTAATATTAGCAAAGAAACACAGCAATATTGGTCTGGAAGAGGTTTTGTGTGTTCCTATTTCCCTCCAGACTATGCAATTGCTATTAGATGCTAACATTATTCAGACATATCTATCTTACTCATCTGCTAAAAACAGATTTCAAAATATTCCTTAGCATCTCCTAAAAGATTTGTCCTGATTGGAAAATGGGAAAAGCCAGAAAGTGACATAGAGATATACAGAGAATATTGTCAGTATCTCTCTTCCTTTCAAAAACAACAGTCTTGGTACATATTTTTGGACAGTTTTGGGAAGATCAAATACTAACCTACTTGGGAGAAAATAGAGCCTTAGCAGCTGGCCAAAAGAAATGAAATCTAATGGATTGGGGTGTAATGGAAAAATTTCTTTTGAATCCAGTTGTAACAAGCACATTACCTTTACCTGAGCAAGGCATATCTATCAGACACCCAACAAATTACCAACATTAGGTGTATCACCATAATCCAGAAAATGTGAATATTTCAATTGCTTATTGAATGGTTCATGACAGGTGCAAAATACCCCACCACATTTATTTTATGGAGGATACTTAAAATTTATTTCCAGGAAGTGTGCCAGGAGGGTTTTTGACTTAATCTACTGTTTGTCCAAAAAATAAGCAAAAGAAATCCATCAGCTGCTTACATTGATCTCTGAAACGGTAATATTTACACAGGAATAGGCAGAGTCTCTACTCTGAACATGGCAAATTGGAGACTAGCACTTGTATTTCTGCCTTTAAAAGTCATCTCCGTGATCCAAAACTCTAAGAATATTTTCTACCAGTGTTAGCAAAATGCAGAGCCACTATGCAGTACATACAGGTTCATAACTGGCTGTCCCTCATTCTGTCCTTCTGTTCTGCTTGGACAATGATCATGACAAAAGTCAGAAATCTGATAGGAGGGATATGTCCTGAGCCAGCTGAAATTTTTCATATTTTCAAGTAATGGGATCATTACGGATGATATTCAAGGCTATAGAGAGGTAAAGTTTAGGGAGAGGAAGGATCTTTTATTAAGTCAACTTCATGGTTTCAAAACCAGACATGCTTCAGGCATACAAACCTTTTTTCTTGTGTCTTGGAAACTGGTCTCTTTATAACTGTATCAGCTAGTTTAATAAAAGATATTGCTTCTCCTTCTTTCACATTTTAAGACACATTAAAGCAAGTGAGTTCTGCCCTGCTATGAGCATTTCACAAAATTTTTATTTCAAAGCAATAGTCAGCAAAATGGTCTAACTTCAGCAATTGATATAGACACACAAAAATGTTGACTTTACATTCCTTTATATCTTTAGCCTCCACATTCCTGCTTTATCCTCTTCATGCCTTCTTTCATCCTTCTCTTCTGCTGCTTTTACAAAGTGAAAGTACTAATTGCATGATCCCTCCATCTTATTGATACAGATTAAACCCAGCGGTGGTAAGTCTAGTGAACTCAGTGGGATCTTTCTTAACAATTTCTGCAAATTAAATTTTCTTGTTCCTGTGCATGATATCAGTAGTTGCACTTCACACACTTTTACCTATTTCCGTGCTTTTTATTTAGACATACTTCAAATATATATATTTTTTAAAGCTACCATCAGAAATATTTTAAAGTGTCACATAAAAAAGGCCTGAAAAATACCAGTGGGAGAAATGTCATGAACCATCACACTTAATTTCTTTCTGAAGTAATAATAATTCCATAATACTTTTCCTCCCTTCTTAACCTATGTTCTGCTTTTTCTCTCCAACTCATTGTACTATTCCTGTCCCAGGATTCTCACTTGTCCTAATTATATTTATTACTTATAGCTGGAGAATAATTATGAGTTAAGTATGTGGGAAAATTTTAATTAATGCTAATTTTACATTTAGATTTTTTCTGTGTTAACATATATAAATAATAATATGCAGTTCTGGAGTTACAAAAATTTTTTAGCCCAAAAGCAAAAAATACCCAAAGTCACAGTCTGGGATTAAAGCATCAGCTTGGACAGCTGGAAAAGTGAGCATCATACCATTTAAAATTAGACAATTCAACATATCACTGGGAAGAACAGACAAGAGAAAATTCAGTGGTCTGGTCTCTGTCACGGAACCTATGCACTTGGTTTTATAAAGTGTTTAAATAACAATTGCCAAAAAATCAACAAAAATGTTCTCCTTTTGGGAGTTCTGCTTAGTTGCAGATGATAAACTGAGGTGCTTTTCTTTCCTAAAGACTCTCCCTTGCCTGTGTCCCTTCCCCAACATACACTGTCCATTACAGAGCCAATGAATCCCCATCTGCCCTGGGAACAGAGATGGGGCTCCTACACCTCATGGCACAGAGGCTTTGGCACTTTGCAGGGTTACTCTTTGTGCCTCTGTGCCTCAGGCTTGTCTTTTCTTCCATGGTATTCAACGACCAAAGGTAGGATTCATCTGATCAGATGTAGGAACCTACTATGGGATAGTTAGACTCTTTATGATCACCAAAAAGAAAAAGACACTTCAAGGGTAAAATTTATCCATATCTGAAACTGGGGTTTGATAGGGAATCTGATGAATTGCATCCTATAAATGTTGTTTTCTCACTGCTACCTATAGTGGGTACTTGGTTTGATTGTCTTGTAGACAGGTGTCTTCAACCTAACCACTTACCTGGAGATGTAGATGGATAGTACAGCTCAAATGTACTGGGTCAGGGGATATTTCCATTAGTGTTCTGGAAGTCACACTTCAATTCTACCTAAGCAGTGTTTTAAGCTCATAAGTGCTCTGTTTGTTCTGGTTTTAGCTAACTAACTTCTTTACACATTTCTTAAAATCTGTGCAGGTGTCTGTCCTCACCTTTGAAAATTTGGTTCTTAAGACCTTAAATCCAATTCTAAATTGTATCTAAATTCCTAAGTTTCTACTGAAAAGGTTAGTCCTGCAACTTGCATTTATATAATGTTGTTTTGCAGATAAATTACTAAGTGCGCCAAGCTTATCTTATACGAATGACTTCATCTACCCCCAAATAAAATGGGCACATATAAACGTGAAAGTTTATTAGCTCTCAATTATGCTTAACAGCACTCTTTCTGCTTCTCTTTCTCAAAAAAATATTTGTTTGCAGTAAAATCTTTCTTTAGAAAAAGTTTGAAACCTTTATTACAACTGAAATTAAATTAATCAATCTATATTTAAAACACGAGTAGTCAAAGTGAATAAAAATGCAGTACTGTAACTTTTTCTGCAGTATTATAAAAAAATTGTTAACTTTCTAAGATCAGATAATGTATGGCAAATAAAGGTCACAGGAGTATTCTGATTTTCAGTTTTCTAATTTTAGAATAATGGCATTCAATTTTGGAAAATTTTAAATAGACCTAAATTTTAAACTGATTTTCCATAATTCTAAATGGCAAAGAGATTTCCCAAGGTTACTCAGGGCCCCATCCAACCTGATCTTGAACATACTCAGGGATGGGGAGCCCACAATGTCTTTGGGCAACATTTATTTGAGGCTGAATAAAAATATTCACTATTAAAAGTAGTTATACTTATTTTACTATAATGCTAAAAAAATAAGTATATATACACTCAAAAAAAGCTTTAAGAAAACCTTTCAAATTAAAAAAAAAAATCTTGTGGAATTTCACAATCAATAAAACTTCATTATTTTGTCCTGAAGATTACTGTCATAGCAACAATTTCTGTAGTCTGGTTTTGCCATCACAAAAATACTGCCAAAGGGGAAACACATCTCAGGAAAATTGGAAATTTCCTTCCTTTTTTTCCCTCCTGCTCCTAGACTGCAGTAACTTACTCCCAGGGTGTGTTAACAACCTTGTTTCCATTGCAGTGACGCAGAAGTGGATGAGGCGGCGCTGAGGGAGGTGACACTCAGCTGCTGTGTGGCTCAGAGGCACCAGGATCTGTGGGTTTAGAGTGCCAGGAAAAGCATTAGAGAGGTGCTGAGGGAGAACAGTATCAGACACAGATTAGAAACATCATGCACAAGGCTGACTGTGTCTCAGCATTTAGTGCTGGGACTGGGAAGAAAAGATGTGGCAGCAACTGAGTGTACTGGTAGACCTGCAGTGCTTACTACAGGAGCTGAACCACAAACTTAGAAATTTTTTTAATTGTCCCTGATTTTAATCCCATCAATCAGAAGCAGAAATATCAGGTGAACCTGTGTGTATTTTCTGCTTGCGTCTGAAAATAATGTATTTATCCTATTCCATTAGTGTATTTTAATAAGCATTGCTTTGGGACACTATGCCTGCCAATTTATGTTTATGAGACTGTCAACAGAATTTACATGCCTAAGAAAATATGATACAACATTGCCAAAGCAGGGACTTCCTGTCAAATGAGGTTGTCATGGAGAAATGAGACATAGGAAAGTTCATACAAAAAGTGGTACACAGAGAATGCCAGGGATTTTTTTATTCCCCCTGTTGAGCTCAATAAATATTTATTTCAGTAAGGGAAGGGGTAAGAAAATAATGAAATTATGAGCCATATTGCGCAGTCATTTCTATTTAGGAAAACATTTCATTGAAACTGGCCCTATACAAAACCACACCAGTAAGTAAAGTTCTTGTATTCTGTATTGTGCATTTAGAAACAAATTTCTTGCAGCTTAAATTTTGCCAGGCAGCCTCCTGTCCTGCCTTGAAAATGAACAAGTCAACACTGAAGGTCATTTCTGGAGTGTGCCATTGGGCTGGCTTGTTGCTGACCACAGGAGTGGCTCTCAGGAGTCTTTGGGAGCTGATATTAATTAGACAGGTCCAGACAGCACTCAGCACTCAAACTGGTGCTAAAGCAGCTCAAGAATTTGAAGGTATTTAATGACCTTTTTGAACTTCTGCTCATATCAGTACTGAACAATTTGGGATTTCCGAGAAAAATACAAAGACAAATTCTTATCCAGCCTGACAAAGCAGGCAATTTGGTCTCTACGAGATACTGGCAGTGACACCAACCTGACACATGTCAAGGAGATGGGAGGTAGCCAAGTGCTCTGGAGTTGTTTCCCTTATCAGTATTTTAATTACTCCAGGGAGAAGATTAGATGCTGCTTGTTATTTACAGTTGATTCATAAAATGGTGATTATATAATGAGGGAAAACATTGAGGGGAGTATCTCTTCAATTTTCAAACTCTCTAGGTAGAACTAATTCTCCCTGACTTTAGCTCACTTAAAAATTATTATTGAAATCTAAGTAACTGATCTAAAGAGAGATATAGTCTCCTTGAGACCATGATTCACCACCTTATAAATTAGGTGATGAATCAAACACTCTTCTTTCCTCCAAAGGCACTAAAGGTACCCTAGAGAGGCCTGGAATTTATAAGAATTAATCTCTGAAAATTATAGGCCACCCTGAGCTGGCACCTATGATGTGGTCATGGGCTGACAGACTGAGGTGATATTTGCCACTGATTTTTGTGTCAGCTTGCTTTGTCTCCAAAGACATCCAAGACCTCTCTCAATCTTCTTTCTTTGGTATCAAGGACAACTTCAAATTTCTGATGGCTTCTGTCGGGAACTTTGAACAACCAGCAAAAACAGCTGAATCAATTACAGTGTGACATTCATCTAAACCAAACATGAAAAATTAGCATTCGTTCCTTGTGGACTTCCAAAGCTAAACCTGTTTCCCATGTGCACTCCAAACACCTCTGAGTATTTTGGTATCCAGCCCAACTGCCAGCTATGAAGCATTCAGATTTTTAATTGGATACATGTACATTTTCCTCCACCTACCTCCTGCACAGGTATTCCAAGTGAAATTTGATGTCCCTTCCAACCCAAACCATTGTATGATTCCATGAAACTGATGTGCGCAGAGTGATAATAAGTATCTGATATTTTCAGTCTGGGTAAAATCTTACTTGCATTATTTTGAAGTTGAATACCCCTGAGTATGGATCTATACATTTTTCTTCAGAGGTAATAGCATTAAATATCTGACTGACAAGTTACTGTGAACTGTAAGAAATATAGAGTGTATATATATATATGTGCTGTATAACTTTCACAAGATGTAATGGTATGCTACCATATTATAAATACACTAGAATAATTTATTTATTATATTCCATTAGTGTATTTTAACAAGCATTGCTGTGGGACAGTATGCTTGCCAATTTATGTTTATGAGACTGTCAAGATAATTTACATGCCTGTGAAAATAAACAACATTGCCAGTGCAGGGCCTGCTTGTCAAATAATCTTGTCAGGAAAAAAATGAAACACTACCAAGCTAAGAGTAAAGCATATTCATTATTGTTGGGTACACAGATTCTAGGTGACACAATGAAATACATTTATGCCATTTTTCATGTATCATATGAATAAAAAAATGAGGGAGAGGGGTACTTCAGGCAACCATATGTTGTACTGTACAAAACAGATTTAGCACTCTATCACAGTTTTTTTCTTCAAAATAATAAAAATAATATTAAAAAGGTAGAAATACCTGAGCCCCAGTAACCATAGTGGGTAAAATAAAATGCATTATTCATCTGGGAAACTAAAAATGCTACACAAAATCATGACTACTTCACAATGGTTAAGCTGAAATAAAATAGCTGCAGAGCTGTCTAGGGCTGAAAAAAATTACTGGGAAGAGTTCATTCAGGAGTTCTGACTAGATAATTATTGAGCTGCACTGACAAATTCTACACTTCCCTGCCAATTACACCTTCCAGGCCATGGCTTTTGGAATAATTTAAAGTAGGGAGATTTAGAAACTTGTTCTCATAATTCCCCATAGACAGCTAACTCTGCATTCCCTTCTTCAGGAAAAAAAAAACAAACTGTAAATGTACTCTCCTCCAAATTCTCCCTAACCATGGAACTGCCCTTGGAAACAGCCTCAGAGACGAAGTGTATCCAGGAGGAAAAAAATTACCCCAAATTATCCCAGAGCAGATAAATAAGTCTCTCACTAAAGTCTTCAGAATGATCACTGTTACTGTCAAGCAGTGAGAATGACTTCAGAGAAAAATGGATAAGAGGCATACAAAGGGGGGTCAATGTTTATCAGAAAGACTGTAAAGGTATTCTCATTTATGTGGAGAGATTGCCTGTACACAGAGCAAGCAGCTTAGACGTGAATAATCTCTGCAGTGCACGGCGTGGAGTGTGGCGGCAGCCGATGCTATCGGCAGCAGCCTGGAGACAGACAATGAGCATGAGGATGATGAATGAAGAACAGGGATAGGGCTGAAAATCACAGGAGGGATGATAATTCAGTACCAGTGAGATAAATTAGAGGGGTACAATATAAAACATAGTTGGCTGAGATATGTATATGCACAGAGACCGATGAGTAAGCTGGCTGCTGGAGGAGAGTGTTGCTCAGACGGGGCCACACTGGAAAGGGAGGGTGAGATGGCCATAGAATTTCACTTGCTTGTAAACTGTACCATTAGATGCCCCAAAAATCTGGGACCAAGCAGATCTGAACCTGCTGCTTTGGGCTGGCTTGGCCCCCCCACTGCAGTCTCCATCTGAGTATCTCTTATGTAGGGTCAGTTTTCGGCCAGCGAGTCACTCCCACAGTAGAAACCACACTACTATACTTCCTGTGCTTGCTGCAGCAGATTACACAAAAAACAGCAAAAAGATGTTTTAAGGGTCATTTCAAGCTGAAATTTTGCTAGAGGTGATGCCACGCTAGAAGTCATTTTATAATGATGGTCTGATGGATCTGTCTCATACTGACTTTTAAGATGGCAGCTGAACTCTTTAGCTGACAGCTGTATTATACAGTTAATATTCAACTAGAAACCTTGCCTCCAGGATCAGATGGCAAGATGGACATTAATGGGACTAACCTGCCTTACTTTACAACTTTCTTGACAGAATTCCAAAGCCTATCAAGTAATAGCTTGGATTTTAGACAGATTTTTATAGTTTGTATGAGCAGAGTAAGTCACAGGTTAGAAAACAAATCAAAAAAAAATTTTATTATTATTATTGATTTTTAAAGTTTGTTAGATCCCAAGTGAAGAAATTTGGATTGATTAAGTCAGTATTTAAAAAATAGAGTGAAAAAAGGAAAAAAAAACCTGAAAAGGTGGTGTTGCTCTGTGACTCATTTCAGATTCCCAATGACAAGCTTCAAAACATATTTGAGTGCAACTCTATTTTGGAAACAAAAGTAAATGTCTCAAAATAGCAAAAAATAAAATGTCCAGTAAAAAAAAAAATGAACCTGGAGTATGATTGAAATAATGGGAATGGAGTCAGGTACTTTGTGGAGGTGATGAAACAGAAAATCATTGAACAGTTGAGGTTGAAAGGAACCTTTAAAGAGCATGCGGTCCACCCCTTCCACCATGGACAGGAACATCCTCCACTAGACCAGGTAGCTCAAAAACCTCATCCAACCTTACCTTGAACACTTCCACAGATGTAGAAGCCTCTCTGGAAACCTTTCTCCAGTGTCTCACCACCCTCACAGTAAAATAATTTTTCTATATATATGTATAAATCTGCTGTCCTTCAATTTAAAACCCTTGCTCTTTCTCCTGTCACTTCAGGCCCCGATAAAAAGTCTCCCTCCATTTTTCTTGTAAGGCCCTTACATACTGCAAGCCCATGTGTTGTATAGCAAGATAAGTAGAAGTGAGGTAAATTGCATAGAGAAGTAATGCTGTGATTAATGGGGAAAATAATTTCACAAAAGAATTAAGGATCATTTAAGACACACACAAAATAAGATCTGTCCAGAATCCTTGTCAGTACACATCAGTCCTGCCCCATAATAAACTCTGTCTCTCAGCATTGGACCTCTGGAGTAGGTGCTTCCAATTGTGTGGCAATTTCTGATTTGAGCTGTTATCTACAAGAAATTGGATCTAGCTTTCTTCATAGGACTCTATCACATTTCCACACGTGGTTGATTTAATTAACACTTCTCTGCAGCTCTTTCCCCTCCATCTAAGCTTCCATCTATTTATTTATATTTCCCTCCAGATTGTTGACTCTCGAGTTCTTTGAAATATTTTTAGGTACATTGCATCTAATGTAAAAGTATCACAAATCAATCTGCCTTTAACTTTTCAGGCACATATATACCCTATTTTAATGTGACCATTTATGCTGCTGTGTAATACATCTTCATAGTGTTGGCTTAATCATGAATGACAAGTGTTGAAAATGTAATAAAGACAGGGACACATTAATCCATTTTGTATGAAAATGTGAAAAGCTAATCAGATTCTGAATGGCTGTATACTTTAAAAATATACTGCCTGAGATTTCTTTTTCCATTCAGGATTCTCACCAGAGATTCTGATTAGAAAAATTTCCGTATAAAGCTGCCTTAAAATATTACGATTGTGCCAAAAATGCACTGAGGAAGTTTTATAAAATTAGAGATGAATTTCAATCAGTAATGTGATGACCTCAAAGCTTCTGATATACTTTAAATATTCAGGGAAGTCTGTATTCCTTTTCTTTTTACAGAATCTTATACACCTTGCCCATGGGTAGAAATGGAGGGTGTATCATTATCATTTCTGTTTCTGAATATCCAGAGCTAATGAAATAATTATTGTTAATAATTATTCCAGTCTCCACAGGAAGCTAAGGATACGTTTGTGCAAAAATCTGTTAAAGAAATATCATCTTGGGTTTTTTCCCCTGCAAAAACAAGAAACAGGAAGAAAACTTGCATTCTGTTCAACAGACACTGTTGTAGCATGTTCTTCCTCATCCATCACTGTGTAACATGTATTTCCCATGCTCTAGAGAATCTATGCAGCAATGAGGGTGTTGGGGTTTTTTTTGCTTGTTTGTTTGTTTTTTTTTTTGTTGTTGTTTTTTTTCTTTTTTTTTTTCTTTTTAGGAAAAAAAAGGACAAATTCTTTGCATCTTACTTTTTCTCACCACCCTACTTGGAGTCTAAAGTTGTAGCATTGAGATAATTTAATTACTCCAACTTGCTGCTTCAAATAACTGTCTAGCCTAGGCTACAATCCAGTCATCTGTAATACTTTCAGATCCACTTCATTACATTTGGTAGTTCAGACTGGCACTTAAATCCATTCTGTGGCAGCACCCAAAAATAATCTTCCCACTGGTAAATATTCTGATTCTACAGCTATTTCCTATTCTGCATGTAGGAAACATCTCCCAGACCAAAGTAACATTACAAAATGAAAGACCTTTTTAATTGTGATCATTCTCTGTTAAGCCTCTAATTTAAACCTACAGAAGTCCTGATGATACTGAAAATATTTCTTTAGTTCTATAACTTTTAACAATTATATTTCAATGTCATCTTAACTCTTGAGCAAGAGATGATGCTGTGATAGCACTGCTGACAATGTAGCTTCTTATAGCACAGTATCACTGGTAGAGTTTGGCTGTGTGGCATATTTACCTCTTTGTGCTTTTTAACAGTTTGAAGTATTTTAGCTGCAAAACATCAGAGTCAGATTTTCAGATGCTTTGCAGAGTTTATTATACGGCCTGAAGAGCTGATGTCTCTAGACATCCTGCCTGGAATTACAGTGATTTAATCAGCAATCTTACAGTTTCACCATTATTTCCAAAATAACTGAAGGAGTTCACTACACAGCATAGATATTTTTCTTCCTGCACAAAACCTAGTAATGGATAAAATCTTTTCAACATGAAAGAAACATTTACAACATATAAGCAAGACATATTCCTAAATGTGGAGTGGAAAGGTAAATGATTAGAACATTTCCCACAAGCCCGTGCAAATTATATAAAACCAAAAATTGGTTCTGTCAATCATTTTTCATTTAACACTTTCAATTAACTTGAAATGCTGTAGGATGCCACTTTAAATTATCTAGTTAATAGAGTAGGAAGGGGAAGGATTGGCTTCCTGCTGTGGCTAAGGCAGTCCAAAACCAAAGTGGATTCAGCTCTACCTGTGGAGCTCCTGTGTAATCTAAAGCTGTTCATCTTGCAGACAAGCCACAAAGGAAGGATGATGGTGGATCACCTCCTACAGAGATGGGTCATGGCCTTGCTTCAGTGGGTTTCTCCAGGGAGTTCTTGTGCTATTAGTAGCCTCCTACGACAAACAGAATGGAATCAATTTTACTTTTTGCTGGCAGCATACAAAATAATATTTTATCTAAACTACAGTTCTGTTTTAACATCTATCTTGTTTCTTGTTAACCAATGTTTTAATGAATTGCACTGAGACCATGAGTACTGTAGTTCACCATATTTGTGAACTACAGTAATAGCATTTCACGAGTAACAAAGATGAGGAAAGAATTAATTTATTTTTCACAATGATTGTTTATACAAGATCTATGTGAGTCACAAAATAGGTTATAAATGAGGGAGCACTGGAACACCGCCTCCCGACCTCTACTTTGTAAAGGAACTTTAAATAGAAATATCATGTTCATGGACAGTGAATTTCATTCTTTTCCCCTTTAATTTTGAAGAAACGTCAGCTTTATTATAAGGGTTAGAACAGGCTATCATATGTTGGTAAAAATCTTAGATAAATGCCAAAGACAAATTTCTGAAATTATTTTTGACTCACCAAATCTTTTACAATCTATGTGATGATTTTCTTGCTCTTTAGGAAGACTGAAATACAGCACATGCAGTTCTGCCTCCTATAGTTCTAGACTATTTCAAAACAGAGAGATAATACAAAGGGTCCAGGTCGATACAGACCTTTCCATAGTAATTCATAGGGATGCTCAGGACAATAGGAGCCACCAGCATGTCAGAGTGCTTTAAACACTGTGGTATCATGGGAATATCCAGGTACAGGGTGAGAAGTGTAATTTTGAACCTCTATTTAGACTAGGGCTGAATAATACTCCTGTGAATGTATTTTATACGTCTCCTGAATCTGCACACAGGCACTTTCCACATGAAAAGCTTCAGGCTTGCCATGTGGATAGCAGCTCTATACCTGAGTTTATATATGTGTCAGTAGGTACAGAAATGAGTTGGCTTTGACCATACAAGATGTGAGTCAGCTAAGCCTTAAAATACTATTTTTTTTTTTCCTGTGGAGAGCAGTGGATAGGGGTGGCACACAAAGCATTTAGTCATTTTCACATGTATAATATAGGCTCATAATATAGATTGAGGACTGCAGCAAGATACTCTCCAGTCCTAAAATGAGACATGATACTTGATTATTTAAATACCCTCTTTCCAGTTCCATGGAAAATGGACTAAAGTTGACCTTTAGTCACTTTTCTTTGCATTTTAAAGTGCTTTCTTCTTTGCAACCAGTTGGTAAGAGGGAGTTTTGGTGGAAGATTCATTATTAAAAACAAGGATCTGCTTGAGTTTGTTCTCTGGCTTTTCTTAACAAGGGAGATTGGAAGGGACTTCTGCAAATGATCTGTCTCATGTCAAGGCAGACACTTAAAATGGCACATGAGACTTGCCCAAGTGAGGCTGTTTTCTCCCCATTATCACAGAGGGAGACCATGGTGATTAATACACATGCAAGCATCTACAGAAACCTAAATTTAGGGAAGAAGAAGCTCATTCTGTACACAGCTGAGAGAGTGATAATTGACATATAATATCCCAATTAAGAAAGATGGAAGTAGATACTTAGCCTGAGTGAGTGAAGACCCTAAACCTGCTGCAAACTGGAAGTGATGCAAGGCAGCTTATGAAACCTGCTCCACAAGGACACTGTTACCAGTGTTTAAAAGTATAGATCTATAGATAGGCACTTAGACGGGCTATGACACATCACCTGCTGCAATGTTATCATATTGTGTATAATACGTATATTATATACCACCTGAAAGCAGATTCTGAAGAAGGAAAAAACAAGGCTTCAAGTATTTCTTCTCTAGACTCTGCTGTTCCCGATAACATATTATGTTTCTTCTGTGGTTCCTTTAAAGAGAGCAGATAGGCAAAAAAAAAAAAAAAAAAAAAAAAAAAAAAAAAAAAAAAAAAAAAAAAAAAGCAAACAAACACAAAAGTAATATATTTTGACTAGTAATTAAAACAGGAAAGAAAAAAAGGGTTGTGAGTCTGGCTATTTCATCTGGGGTTATCTGATAGGTGGAATTTTACAAAATAGATTTGGGGTTACTGTGGTGTATTCCCAACATGGAATTCTCTATATCTAGCCCAACAATTTCTATAGATAAATATAACTTCTCTAACTTTAATTGTTCTCTATGTAAAGCCTCATTCCAGTTGTCAGTCCAGATGAGTACAATCTTGCCACTACTAATTCATATGTCTGATACCATAGAAGGTTACAAAACAGGTTTATAGTTAAACAACTGAATAAATCTACTAGCACAAGTGTCTGCCTTCAGATTAAGTCATCAAGATGTTGGTAACAAAATGACAGCTGGGTGTTTAAGACTGAGCTGCTGTAGCCCTTGATTCACCTGCCAAAACACATGCCTGCAAGTGCCATTTGAGATATCTTCTGCCATGAAGGGCTCAGATCAATATAAAACTTACAGATCTGGCACAGGAATTAAAGGAGGACTGCAGTCACCTGCACTAGCATGAAGACCAGCAGAGACAGCCCGGAACATCTTCCATGGTACAAATATTTACCTTCAGGTAACCAAATCAAGCCCTAAGTAGGTCAATGTCAAGTTGGACATAAGTCAGCGTGCCCTGGCAGCCAGGAGGGCCAACCCTGGCCAACCCAGCATGGCCAGCCAGGCAAGGGGATGGAAATTGTCCAGCTCTGCTCTGAGCTGGGGAGGCCTCACCTCGAGTGCTGGGGGCAGTTCTGGGCAACACAACACAAAAGAGAAATTAACCTACTAGAGAACACCCAAAGGAGGGCAACAGAGATGGTAAAGGGCCTTGAGGGGAAGCCTTGAGAGGAGCAGCTGAGGGCATTTGGTCTGTTCAGCCTGGAGGAGACTGAGGGCAGGCTTCACTGAAGTTACAACTTCCTCATGAGGGGAAGAGGAGGGGCAGACTGATCTCTGCTCTGTGGCGACAGTCACAGGACCCAAGGGAAAAAAGGGCCTAAAAATGTGTCAGGGGAGGCTTAGGATGGATATTAGAAAAAGGCTCTTCACCTAGAGGGTGGTGGAGCACTGAACAGGCTCCCCAGGGCAGTGGTCACTGCATCAGCCTGACAAAGTTCCAGAAGCTTTTGGGTGATCCTGTTGGAGACAAGGTGTTACTCTTGGGAGTGTGCTATGCAGGGCCAGAAGCTGGGCTCGATGATCCTTGTGGGTCCCTTCAAACTCAGAATATTCTATAATTCTGTGGTTCTGCGATATTCAGTGGAGTTGGCAGAATTATTCATACAGTCCCAGAAACCACTCATGGAGTACTTCCACCTTAGCTTTGATTATATATATAGACAAAGTTATTGACAATTATGTTAACAGGGTTTTTTTCTTGGATGGCCATGTGTTAAACAGGCTCTTGGCTACATACCATGGCTGATTGTGTAGTATAAGCTTCATGGGTAAGTGTATGTTGACCACAACAAGGGACTGAATTAGATAATAAATAAATAAGCAACTGCAGTTTGGTTGTTCAGAGTCTTCCAGCCTTTGGCATTGTTATATAACAACTCAACACACTTTGTACACTGCTTCATATTTTATAAGGCAAATGCCACCCTAGCATCAAGCTACCCACTCTTTAATTAAGTTGCTGTGAAAACAAGTTAGACAAAAATACAAAGTTTAAAATTGAGAGTAGTAATGTCAACAGTGTTAAATTCGGTCAAATAGATGAAGCTGACTAGACAGAGCAAATCACATTAAAATGATCCACAAGTGATTAACATTACTTTTGTTTGAATCAGGCTCTGTGTTCTTTAAATCCACATCCTTAATCTGTACAGTATTTAGCTACACATGATAAAACAAGATGTCTTCTGCTCTGCCTAAAGCTACTTGTCATCCTGAAAGTTTTTATAGAAAACACTGGAAAAGCATTAATGCTTATTTTCAAAACGTGTCACCTAGTAGTAGATATTTCAGTATCAATAATTACATCGTATAAGTTAATAAATAGCAGATGATCATCTTCTAGATGATTTCTAATTGTAGTATAAAATGTAAATTCTATTTCTGTTTACTCAAATCACTTAGGACTAAAGAGTTAAAGTGTTACATTAGTACCTTATTCTAAAATCATTTCACTGATTACTTGTAGATACATATTCCATGGAGTATGCTCATCAACATCATTACAAAATCAGAGAAAATAGGATTAGAAGGAACTTAAAGGTCACTCAGTCCATTTTCTTGTCTCAAGCCATGATCAACCATACTTAGAAAACTCTGATGGATGAAGGAGATCTTACTTTCTGCAAAATCTCTTTAAGCAATACTTATTTTGATACTTAGAAAATGTTTCCCTTATGTTTAAACTAATTTTCTTCTACTTCAGTTTAAGTCCACTGCTTCTGATTGAACAATACTTGCAGAGAAATCTCATTTATCTCTTTTCTACTCATTTATCTCTTTTCTACTCATTTGTTGAAGACAAGATATCATCCCTCCTTCAAGGATTCTTTTTTTTTCCTAATAGAAGCAGTCTGAGTGCCTTCAATAGGTCAAGATTTCTGACCAGACCCCAAGTGCATTAGAAGGTCTGAATTTCTCTGAGCAGCCTCACTCATCAAGTCTCCAACCCTTGGCCCAGGATCACTATGTCAGTGTCGAGCCCAGTGCTTGCCAGGAATGGTGAGGGGGTGTGTCCTGTCCTGCCCCCTGCCCTCCCTGACCTGTTCACTTGATGTCCCAGCTGACCAAGAACATTTTGTATTTGTATGATGCTCACCAAATTTTCACTGGGGAGTGACTGCACACACCTAACCATGAGTATTGCAGGACTGCACCCAGGTCTGCCAGGCCACCAACCCATGTCTGATACGGTCATCCCTGTTGCCCTACTTGGCTTCCCTTGTTCTGCAGTCTTGTTCCTGCTACTACTTTGTAGAAACATTTTGTTTCCCTCGCTTTAGAAGTGTCTTGAATCTCTCTAAAAACTGTCTTGGGTTTTATTCTTTTTTTTTTTTTTTTTTTTTTTTTTTTTTTTTTTTTTTAATTTGTAAAGATCATTTTGTATTCTAGTCCTTCCTTCAAATCTTAGTGCAGCCCCTCCTGGCTTGGTGCTGATTAGTGATTAAATAAGTATACACTCCATGCTTTTGAAATAATTAAGGGAAATATCGAGTGGTGGCAGACTGAAGACAGACCTTGTGAAATTCCACTTACAGCATCCTTCCAACTTGGCAGTGAACCTAATAGCTACTTTCCCCAGTATGATATCCTTCCCTTCCAGCAATGCCATATTTCTTTAGCTTGTTTAAAAGAAACCTGCTGAAGTTTAGCCACATGATCTCTGTTTCTTTTCTTTTTTTCAGGAAAGCTCTTAACTTTTCACAGAAGCTGAAAAACTGTAACATGATTTGTTCTGGGCTGTTCTTCATCTCCTTATAAACAGGTACTAGCTGTATACATGTAGTTCAATTATTTATTCCAGTATTTTCACAGGAACTGAAGGTCAGCTGCTAGGTTACTCCTTACACCCATTAAAAATAGACAATACATTTTCCTTTTCTGGGCTTCTGAAGCCACACTAGTCCTTATGAGTTCACAAAGTTGCTGACCCTGAGACTGTTTGAGTCAGTACCATAAAGTGATTTTCATCAAGCTCAGATGGTTCAAACTTATCTACCTGCTCTCTAATTGGCTCATGTCACTGCTCTTATGGCCCGAGATTTTACCTCTCGTTGTTCATGGTGACGTAATGAGCTGCCTGATGAGCACTGTTATTGTCAGTGAAGACTGAAGCAGAAAATGCAGTAAATGCTTTTACTCTCCTTTGTATTGCCTGTCAATAACTATCTCTCCTTGGTAAGCAGCAGATCAGCTCTTTGATCTCCTTCTTCCCTGGTAACATATTGCACTTACAGAGGAGTCTTGTTTTATTTTCGCCCTTGCTAAAACATTTGCTACATTTTTTTCCTTGTTAAATGTAAGTTTCTAAATCTGTTTTTAGCCACCTAATAGGAGCAGACTACTTTTTCAAGGGTGCTAACTGGGTTATTTGAGTATCTGAAGATTCTATTCAGGTGCTTAAATGCAGATTTACATTTCCAGCTTTAAACTTGAAAGTCTGAAATTGCTGGCTTATGTAAAGAAGTATGATATCCATTTACCTGCTTTCACTAACAAAATAGAGAAGGGGGACAAGACAAATACTACATCCAATTTAAAGACAAATACTATATCCAATTTAGAAGACCTTCAATCTTTTAAAATGTTGTTGCTTGCTTAATTCATTTTAAAAGCATAAGCTCTTTCTTTTAATGCTTTTGTTAATTCTTCCAATAAAACACCAATCTCTTTTCCTTTCACACATGTAGCAGTCAGAAGCATGTTTCTTGATTTAAAATTAAAGCAATTACTTACAACATTATTTCTTTAATAGAAAAGCCTTAAAATTACTTCCCAATTTAGAGTGCCTCAGTGGTTTCTACGAAGTGGTTATCAGTGGTACCTAGCTTCATTTCCACTTCAAAATAGAAGAATCTTGTTAATATTAATACATCCTACTCTTTCAAGCATTCTGAACAGCTTTAAATTATTTTTTCCCTTTAAAATAGTGAGAGAAAGAATTGTCTTATGGGCAGGGCTACAAACTAGGTTTCCAACAAAAGTAAATCCACATGGCTCCTGTTCATGAACACTTCATGACCAGAAAAAAATCAACTTCTGGCTTGTCCACACAAACATTTCTCTAGGCTGCCTAAATGCAAGGGTACTCTGCTTGAAGAGTTAATTAAGAAAATTACTGAATCCACAGATTGCAAACTCTATTGTGCATACATTATCTTATCCATCTGTAAGACATATCGGATTTGCTGTATGAGTAGAGTTTTTCAAATGTATCAGAGTAGTAACAGACTTAATGACAATGCCTTATTTAAGGTTTTTATATTACTAATACAAGGAAATCTTATAAGAAATTTTCTACTTCTGATGGCTATGCATAACTTGTTTCCCTGGATTCAACTTTTCCCATTGAGAGATAATGCCAGTTTGTTGTCTCCATCTTCTAGACCAGACAGACTGTGCTGCTGTGTCATTTTGTGCCAGAGGGTTTCATGCAGAGGTATCTGTGACTCAACATCTGGATGCAATCAAATGTCTTGTAATGTTATAAAAGGTATATGGAGGGTTTTTTTCCTTTTAACTCGTGCTTCAGAGGTAAAGAGAAATTCTGGTTTATGTTCCAAACATGCTGGCAGAAACAGGCACCTAGGCTTCTTAACTTCAGTGTGAAACATAATGTAAAGCAATTGATAAGAGGACCCTCTAATGAAATACTCTGGGGTCATCTCACATCCTCTTCTGATTCCTGCACAGAGTGATCACCATGTACAACTTCCTCCCTACTATCACTCTGCAGGAATCAAAAAAAAAAAAAAAAAAAAAAAAAAAAAAAAAAAAAAAAGGTATAAAGAAGAAAAATACCTACAAATAAAGTACAAAATATCATCATGGCTAGTCTAGGTATGCATAATAAAACTGATATATATTTAACATAAGCATGGAATTGAAGTGTTTCACATACATTATAGCACACTAAAAATAATTGAGCATTACATTGCAAGAATGAGATGGAAATTATTCATTAAAATATGTTTGAGGATTTAAAATTCTATTTCTCAATCAGTAATCATTATACAAAAGAAAAATTGTTGTTCTGTGTTTTGGTATCTCACTAGTCAACTTTTTCCATTCTGGATTTTAGGGTTGTTTGTGGATGGGAGGAGCTTAAAAGTGATAATTTATATTTTTTTGTTTAAAGATATTGCTTGAAGACTTGTTGATTATTGCTTGAACAATTATTGATATTGGCCATTTCTGACACCTCCCACTGGGACTTTTTTACATTTTCAGGCAAAGACACGATATTGCTTCTATTTCAGTCATAGTAGTTTTTCACAATGGATAACATTCTCAACTTAGTATTCCTAAGCCATCTGAAATAGCCAGGCTCTGGAAAAGAAGGTGAGAAGCTATTGGGAGCTCTCACTGATGTGGCCCATTTCTTACCAGTGTTGTGGGTGAGCCAATAGACTCAGGCTGAGATGCACGTATTTTTTCTATAGCTATTTGTCAGTATTTACCTTCCACATGCACTCCCAGTAACAGCAGTGAGTCCCACAGAGTCTACATGTTGGTTCTGCTTTGTACCTGACAGGTATCAGATGTATTTGAGGTTCAGGGAATAAGTGATTTCACAGGGAAAAAAGGGACTTTTGACAAGGTTGAGGGATGAACTTCAGTCACTGTAAATAAGAGAGTCTCTAATAACTTTAATATCACATTATTACTATGATTAAATCTATCAAGTATTTCCAGAAGCTTCAGTCTCTATCTTTTCAATGGAAATGGTGACAAAATATGTAGATGTAGAAATGTTCCTATGCAGGAGATGCATGACAATTTATAGGCTCTCAATGTCCTTCTGACAGAACTCTAGATGCAACGTTTCCAATTTATAACTATTCCAGAGTGCACCTGTAATAAATAGATCCCAGCTTGTACAGCATTTTGAACATGAAATTGTCTGGAAATCAATAAGTTTCTCTGTGATGAAAAAATGATCAGTATCAATAACAACTTCATTTCACCCACAAGCTTGCTGCCAGTTTACTTGAGTAGCCAATCTTCAGGAGTTCATAATTCAGACATATGCACATCCTAATCTTCCTGCAGAGAAGACATAAATCCCACATAACTGAGTGTATGGAAGAAATAAGGCCAGGCAGAAAGGAGAAATCCAGGTGTGCTTCACACCTGGAGTGTGGCAATCTCTCTCAGGAATCCCAAAACTTTAGAGGATGTACCGTGGATCCAGACGGACGTAAGCTCCCTTTTCAAGAAGGAGTTTGGAATAAAAGGGGGTTCCTTCTGATCCTCATGGCTCAGTGGAAGTGAAACCCTGACAATTTGTCTAACTTGACTGTCTGATCACAAAATAATCAAGGGTACCTTGTAACTGAATTTTGCTAAACCACTGTTGCATTTACTATCAAACTTTAAAATTGCTGGTTTATATCAATAAACACATGAAGAGCATCACTCCATCCACAGAACTTACTCATTTGTTATCCTACCAGATGTTGTTAAATGCAGAATTTTCCCCAAAATCATTGGTTCTGACCCTGGCTTAAGGCATTTTCCAGTTGAACTGCAGCTGATCATGCATACTAGCTTTTTTATTTCTCCCTGAATAAAACCCTTAATGCCAATTTGCAGTTTCTGTGCCATTATGTCCCAGCTCTATGTGCTCTATCAATTATAATACAGTTTCTTATCTACATGCAGGAGAACTAGTAGTAAAAAAGGAGGTGGTGCTTTCTGACAGTTTGGAAGGTAAACAAATCCTTGCAAAAGTGGAGATAAGCATTCCCACTTTCGTCTCTGACCCAGCTCCTGGGGGCAGTGCCACTTTTCAGAGAAGAAAAATGTATCTTTCTGAAACCCAGAACCCTTTCAAAAAGACAAATTTTCTCAGCAGCTGATCTGTAAATGAAGAATACGTCAGGGATAAAACCAAGCTGGAGATGTTCTCCGTACAGTCGGCTGCAAGGATTCAGTCTTCTGAGAATGTCAACGTCTTTTCCACATGTATCCTTACACAATTCCTCTTGCTGTATACCGTACTATAATTTTGCTTGCTTTCAGTGATAACACAGACGTGTTAACTTGTAGCTGCTTCTTTTCCTCCATTCCCTTTAACAGAAGAAATTGCACATTTTACCTTGTCCAGTGCAAGTTGCCCATTGACTCAGTAACAAGCAGTGTTCCTCAAATTTTGCTGCTGTGTTCCAAAATTTTGGGTACTTTTACAGCCAGCCATGACAGTGGCCAGACTGACTTTACTTGCTCTCTCGGGACTCAGTGTCTAAATCATAAAACTTCCTAAAGGGAGCATTCCAGGTCTTCTGGATACGTCTGTCTCTCTGCAGGTATTGTAAAAAGGGCTGCATAAAATTATGAAGTTAGATGAGTGTGTATGTAAGGCTTGATGATACAAATATTGCATTAAAACTTATGTAGGTCTTTTCTGCAGAGCTGGAAAGGGTTATTGACCACTTATAAATACTTTTCTTTTTTCCAAACTTTAAGTGGAAGGTGCAGGTCCTAAGAATTCATTCATTGTTTGTCCTCTCTGAAAATAAGGAAATAGATTTTAAAAGGAATGGCATTGATTCTTCATTAGAGTGTAAGATTATGAGATCTTAGCCATGAATAGCTAAGGGTCATTACAGCACATATTGGATTTATAGTCAATAAAATAATTACTTGATTCAACCTTAGGTAATAGGTCAATTAATTATATTTTAAAAATTATTTCTGGCTTCAAGGATTGTTTTACTTATATTGCATAGCAAAGTAATGATATAATTAGGAAGAAATTATGACTCTGGCAATGTACATTTCCATTCAAATAAAAAATAGAATGAATGTGTATTTTAGTCAGGATCATTTATATACATTTTTGCACACCAAGATAAACTAATCAAGTCTAGCTTCCCTATGTCATAGAGAGAAATTCATATTGTCTAAATCAGATCAGGATCGAAGCAGTTAATTGAATTACTAATGGCATGTAATTAACTGGCAATCAGTGAACTATACATTCAGGATCAATATCAGCAAATCAACACATAAACCATTGTACTGCACACCTAGAAAATGTTAATATATGGAGGTTATTTTTTAAACATCCTTTTATAACCAATTCAAAAATGTATAATCACACATGCATGCATTAATTTACAGATATGCAGACAGTTCACACACCCAGACACCTCACAGGCCATGCTGTTCCCACCATCTCTCTCTTTGGGGGAGTTCAATCACTACTTGCATCCCCCTCTCATGGGAGATGGGGCTGCTCCAGCTGGATGTGTGCCTGTGCTGGTCTATGCAAACCCCGATGTCACTGTGAGACCACAGATACCCACTCAGGGTTCCCTGCTTCCCACCCCTGCCTGTTCCTCATTGGGGAAAAACCTTTTTCCCTGGAGTCACAGTGAAAGGAGGATGTTTAGCACAGTTTGGGCAGGGAGCTGCTGTCACATGCTGACTTCTGGAAACACCAAACTGGGTTTAAACCACTGCCCTGTTACAGTGATTCTTATTTTCATACTAAGGACTGTAGCATCAGCTCCAGGTAGATTCTATTTCCATTTACCCATGACATGTTGAGGTAAGTGCTTAATTTTGTGCATTTCTGTGCTGTTGATGGAATGACAATTCCTTCTATCCATGTATTTATTTATTTATTTATTTATTTATATTTGTTAAAAGACAAAACTTTCACACACCATGTTCAAAAAATACTTTGTTCTGAAATTCATCATAGCTGGTTTTCTCTTTCTTAAAAACATGAAAAAGTTCTTTGTCTATCCTATAGGTGTTTTTTAACTAAACCAAAATAAAACTGGCTGCCTCAGCTTTGCTGAGGGCTGGCAAACAGCTTTGTAGCCTCAGCACAGATTGACATGGTGTGGATTTATCTTTGCACACTGACTACAGGCTGACATAATCAGTCCCTGTAATATAACCTGATGATGGCACTGAATGATAGTAAGGAGTAGATAGTAAGTCATTGTAAGTAAGTAGATAGTAAGTAAAGGACACTTGAGTAGCAGGAAGTAGAGGAACTTGAAAACATTTGCCTTGCTTAACATCTTGAAACACAGGTTGACTTTCACCTGAATTTTTCAGTAAAAAATATAAACCAGAAAAGTTGGCAAAGATTTTGGGATTCCTCCTTTATTAGGTTACACTGAAGTAACAAAATACAGCAAAGGAAACTTGAAAAAACAGGAATGTGATAATTATGAGAAAATTACTATAATTTTCATATCATATAATTTTGATTTTTATGTTTAAGAATGTATGAGCTTTGAATGAAGATTTTTCACCATTGCAGGCATTTCTGATGACTGTATTTTGGGAAGATTGCCTGCTGTCTGAGAAGGAATAACAGCATCCTGAAGCATTTTTCTGAGTGACAGCCTGTGAGAGATTTCTCTGCTCTACCTAGCTGCTATATTTAATTAAATTTGGAAGAACTTCATAGGTCTGAAATCCTGACTTTCCCTGGCTCAATCAACAGGATTAAACTACATAAAGGAATTGGAGGGACAGACAGGCAGACACTTACATGTACACAAACTCTGTGATGATTTTTAAGATGTTAGCTTTAAAAAAATATTATAAAGGGGAAAATGCTTTGAGGATTTTGCAAGCAGACTTATTTATTTTTCTTCATCATTGTTTGAAGAAACAAAACAAAAATAAATCCAAATATAAAATTTGAATTAAAAATGGGGGAGCTCATCCTGTTTGGTATTTTTATCAGAAACAGACACATCAGGTCTATCTTTTAATGATTTAGAACACTAAGTATTTGACGATTCAAAGCATTCTAAATTTTATTTGAAACTGTTCTGCAGGTACCTTTCGTACTACCAGCATTTTCATTTCAGGAAATCTACCATTATATGAAAAAATCCTCTGTGATTTGAAAGAAATAAAATTATGGTAGTTCTGTAATATGTAAATAGAGATTTAGATTAACTAACCCTGACTGCATAAAAATTAATGACGAATATGAAGTTAAAATGCATAAATATGATATAGTATTATGTCTCTACTACAGGCAAATATATAATTAATTAAACTGTGCAAGTGTTATGCATATGTATATGTTAAGATTCTTGTTCTATGGAATTTCATAGTTAATGGGACAGGACATCCAGGAAACACAGAACTCTTTTATAAAATAGTTGCTCTCTCACAGTCTTTTTTTATTTCCTCCCTTATCTCATCTAAATTGGCAGCAATATTATTCTTAAGGACCAAGATTCCTCAAGGTTGTAACTACCTTCTCACCAAGTCAGTGGATACTAAGCTACAGTTTGTCAGATCTGCCCCTGATTCAAAAAAGAAACTCCAATCACTGACCCATCTGAAATAATTAAGCAAGTAGTTCAGTGTTGCACCCTCACTTCATGCAGTGATACTACTTAGTTATCACTGGAAAAGGACTTTTTTGTGTAGAGGCATAAAAGCTGATTGCTTAGGATTGACTTTTTTTTCAGACAAGCTGCATTGAATGCTCTTTAGGCAGAAATTTTTCAGCTGTTTACTTCAAAAAATTAGGTCATTTTCCCACTACTGAAACTGTTGTCATCAGCTAAAAGTGTATGTTAGTGTATTCTTTCCATTTGTTTCCAGATGATTTCAATGTATATTGCAGCATATTTGACTTGTACATTTCCTTCCCAGCAGATTATTGACCCTTACTTTTGCTGAGACATCAGAAATAATTTTAAACTCTTCACTTTGTGCAAGTGCCACTGAACCCAAAATGAAATAACACCAGTGAAATGTCAGAAATGGGTAGTGTCAAACTATCAATCAGATGAAAATCATGACAACATTAATTCTAGCCAAGCTCTAAGCTCAAAGGATCATCTAGGAAGAGTATTTCAGTGCTACAGCCCTTCAAAGGAAAAAAAACAAAATAAAACAAAACAAAACAAAAAAACCCAAAAAAACCCCCAAAAACCCCACAGACATTTAGTGCTTTGAGTTAATTTTGTATTTAATAATAACAATGTTATAATTTATGTGAGGGTAAATGTCAAATTTGGACAACCTTATTCATCGTGTCCTATGCAACTTAAAAGTCTGACAGAGATCATCAAGTTCCTAAATAATGTAGCTAATGGACAATCTCTTTCATGTCATGAAGAATTAAATTGCAAAAAAATGTCCAAACTGTGCTATCATCCTGTTAATTCTGAGTTCTGCTGGGCAGCCTGATGACTTGACTTTTTATGATTTTTCTGGAACTTCTCTCTAGTAACAAAAAAAGTGACTCAACCAATCCAAAGCTAAAGGCAGAGTTGAAAACTGGTTTCTGTTTTTTCAGAAAGAGCTACACAGACCACAATTACACATGGAGAGTACAAAGGAATAAAGGATGGGTCTGGACTGCTTGGGTCACTGTCAAGCATCTCTCATCTTCATCCTCAAAAATCATAGGGCCCTTGGTGCCTTGATTTTTTCTGCTCTGATCATTCCTCAAACTCTTCTTCACAATTCCTTTACTGAGTTCTTGTTTCTTGATAATGAGTCATCCACAGTCAGGCAAAGAAAAAGCCTTGGTTATGCTCTGCTTGAACACTTGCCTATCACACTGAATATCCCTTGACTGGTACAATGTAAGTTTTCAGACTGATTATGCACATCAAACAGACCACCAACAAAAAAAGCATTGTCCTCACCCAAGAAATGTTGTTCATGTTGCTAACTAATTCTTGTTAGTAGCAACTAAATTTCTCATTATTTTTTTATAGTATTAATTGTCTTAGCACAGACCTTATTTTGGTCTTTTGGATCTCCGCGTGCTCTGAGTGTTGTTTCTGTTCATGTTCTGCACTACTGGTAAAAATGCCATAGGTTTAAACTTCACATTTTTATGGCAACATCGTTAAAGCAGATAAAAGCTAAGTTTAATATCAAAACTTATTTGATAAAACCAAAAAAAAAAATCACCTCTTTTTTTTTTCTTAATAACCTCTATAATTTCCCTTTTAATGTGTTTCTATTCAACCATTCATTTTCTACTACTCTAATCCAGTTTAACAAGTAGTCTACTATGCAGCACCAATTTCCTATGCTTCGCTGAAAATATCAGGGATATTTTTCAATCTCTTTGTCTAGAAAATCAATTATTTTTCACAAGCCAAAGTTGTCATGTCAGACCTCCATGTTCCTCTGCATTGCATATTTCCCCTTTTTACCTATCTCAAATTTTCTAATTATTTTTTCCCACAAAGCTTTCTAGTTTTTCATGTGATCAAGGGTAGGTTAGCACCTTAGTCCCAACCTGAATTACTGCCCTTTGTAAACATTTATCACATATGTAGTTCTCAAATCAAGTGTTTATATACTCAGTTAAAGGAATATTGGTACAAATTTTAAAATTTATCCAGTGTACCACTTATTCCAGAATTCTGCAATGGTCTTTATCTATTTCGCAATTCAAACATGAGATTTAGTTTACCTTGGGTGCAATAATTCAGATTATCATTTTCTCCTTAATATATTTTTCTCAATACTGTAGGCTCTGCTTACCTTCCTTTGTTTCACATCTTCCTTTTCAGTGAAATCAAGATATTTGTTTAAGGTTTAGACCATACATAATTTTTAAAATTGCTTCTTTCTTTTCTGCTTATTTCAAAAAATCTTTGTTAATCATGTTCACATTCTGAACTCAGGGTGGATTGTGCTTGATTTTTGATATCTTGCATTTTGCCCTTATTTTATCTGAGTCACCTTCTGTTTTGTAGGATTTTTGTGGTGTTAATTTGCCTTTTCACATTTAGAATAGATGCTCAGTTAATGCATAATAACTTTTGTGAAGTTGATATTTATCTAAATCAGTGTATATTCCTTCTCTGTTTTGCTCCCTGATCATGTCCTGAAATTTTGAGATGATTTTATTCCCATTTTTTTTTTTTTTTTTTTTTTTTTTGGTTAAAGATAATTGCCACTTCCATCCAGTAAATACCAGTCTTTGTTTTGCTAACTGATATTCTTGATTTTTTTTTTTTTAAAGCTAACTGATTTTAAACAAGAAAGGGAGAAGAGAGGAAATATATTCACTGATTAGGAAAAGAAAATTTACAACCAGGAAAGATTGTTTCATAAGTACAAATGGCCATGCCAATTCAAATCCAAGAATGCTAAAGTCAAGCTTAAGGCTTTAAAATGCTATTTTCCACTTTCTGTGTGCAAGGCTGTTTGTCTATCCTTTTTGGAACAGTTTGCAAAATTAATTGACTGAGAACCATAATTCCCTACAGGGTCGACAATTCTCAATTAGAGATGGGTAAACAAACATTCAGGTTAAGTGACACATCCAAAGTTCATCTTTGGAGTGGAACTGTGCACTCCTGAGTGACACTCATGTAGATTATAATACATTCCCATCCCATTTACTGTTGCTTTGGGGAAAGAAGTCTGCAGAGACACCTCACTGGGACCTACCTCACTACTTATTGGGGGCTTAAAAAAAGAGGGAGACTGACTTTTCAGATGGGCAGATAGTGTTAGGTCATGGGGAATGGCTTTAGTCTAGAAGAGGAAATATTTACATGAGATATTATGAAAAAAATTTCATTGTGAGGGTGTTAAGGCACTAGAAAAAGTTGCCCAAAGAAGCTGTTAATGCCCCACCCCTGAGATATTTAAGGGCATTTTGGATGGGGTTTTGAGCAGCCATGGATAGTGGAAGGTGTCCCATGGCAGGGAGGCTGGAACTAAATAATGTTTACAGTCCCGTCCTACCCAAGTCATTCTGTGATTCTGTGATTTGCATGCATCTCTACTACTGCCCACCTCTACCTATCTTGCATTTAAATTTACCTGCTCCAAATGGACCCTGATCAACAATTATTATCACAACAATAGCATGAACTTTCAACAGAGACCTTTGCAAAGTCAACAAAGAAAGCTCCATGGTGACTGAAAATCAATAGGGCAGAGAGAAGAATAAAAATTATTTTTGTAATGACTCTTTTGAAACAAGTATTCAAGTTGCATGAGAACTCATGACTCAAATAGCGTTGTATGGTCTTATGAATAGTAATGAAATCAAATCCTAAACAGAGGTATTAGATTTTAATTGAGCTATTCTTTAAAAGGTTTTTTTTTTCACAGTGTCAAGGTCATATTCTCACAGATAAGAAGTTTATTATACGAGAACAGTGATAATAGGCACTGGAGACATATTGAGTATATGCTCTATGCTATACAAAAAAGAGACAAAATATACTAAAAGCAGTAATTGAAGTATACACAGAAGACATTCTCATTTATAAGTAATTTAAATTATTTATGCATATAAGAGGCTGCTAAGTACAGGGTGTTTAATTTTTTTTTCCTCATAACTTTTGTTACTCTTCAAAACTTCTTTTCAAATAAAGTTTAAGTGCAATTCAATTTTTAAATATATTCTGAAGTTCTTTGAAGGTGGAGGTGTTATTACAAATTCAATCCAAATGCATTATCTGAGCTTACCTGTACAAGACCTTGATTGTCTTTAACTGGGAGTCTGAATAGCACTGTTTAGAACAGGAAAAACATCTTGGCTTGGAGAACTTCCCAAGGCTTTTTTGGAATCTGCAAAGCCTATAAGTATGACCTAAACTTTAAATATATTAGTAATATCATCTTCTTAAGAAGGTTTTAATCATTTACTACTAAAGCTAACTAATGAGTGCATAAATTTTTTGTACTTTTGCATTTCTTTCCTATTTCTTTACATGATACTTGGACTCATGCTGGTTTATGTCACCCTGTGGAGTACCTTAGACACTTAGTGACTGCGTTCCCAGAACTTTTCCCCCCATAGAGCTGATATCTTTAATATTGCATCTGATGATTTTTAGGCTTCATAGCAGAACATATTTCAGTGTTGTTGTTTGTCAGCCATTACAGTTCATGAAGGTCCATTCCACAGGGAAAAGATAAAATCATATGGTTCTGTGGTAAACAGTTTCTAAGTTAGCTGTGAGGTCTGCAGAAAAGTGCACAAAAATGGGGATTTTTGATAAACTGGATATATCACACGAACAGATACCTTTTCCTGAAATGGAATCCAGTTTTAACTCCTTCTCAAAAATCTTCCACCTGAATGCACACCAAAACACCTGACTCCCAATTTGCAATGCTTTACAGCTAATGTATTTTTAAAAATGTGTCACAGTCTTTTCTGATTCATTGGCATAATTTACATTTCAGGCAGGGTGCCATTGTCTTTTTTTCTCCTTTAATCTTCCAATAATCATATTTTGTTTATTTCATCCAGAAGAAGCACTAATAATTATAACACAATGTGCCCATAGAAAAAGAACAGATAATATTCATAGACCAAAATTAGAAAATACTCATGTGCCCATATGACTCACAGAAATTGCTATCCCATTAGCTGTTAGCTTTCTGTTAGTCAAAATTGGAGTCAATTTACTCCTGACATGTCCATGCACACAACCTAAGTTCTATAATAGCTTAGACATAATTTTCTATTCAGGAATAATTTCAAGCACAACAACAGAGTATTACGAAATCTGTGTCAAGTTTTCACTTCTTGCAGTCTCACATCTCCCCTGTTGACATGCATTGGTAATCATAATTGACACCAGCATTTGTAGAAAAACTGGTCTTATCTGATTGTGTGTCTCATTCCACTACTTGAAGAATTCTGCATTCATCTCCTGTATCTGTTTTAGCTCAATAATAGATTTGGAACTGTCTCTATGTCAACTCTCCATTAAAAGTTAAGTATCAATACAGACACTTAACCCAGATCTATTTCTATCATTCAAGCAGAAATCTCTTTCTCTGAATTCTGAGTTTTTCTGGAAGTATCAGAAGGCTGTTTCAGACCTTCAGAATAGTCTTCCCTCTTATATCTCACATTTTATATATTATTTCTTTTAAACTGAAGATATTGAATTAATTCATATATACATAGAGTTAAATAGAATCTAATTCCAAAGATATAAATCTGATGACTTTTGTTTTTCACACACTGGAATAGTTAGCTATTTTGATTACTTAGGGAATTAATTCTTATTCTCCACATTAGGATTAATATTCCTTTCTATTTTTCTTTTTTTCTGTTTTCACTAAATAAATCATTTTCTTTTTGACAGTTGGAATAGTTCATTAAATTCTGAAGCAATATAAATATTGTCAAAACATGCTGAAGGCCCTACTTTCATTTGCAAGGAGTTCTTATCTATTGCTCCTTGGCTTTGTAGGATTTCTCTGAGCTATGAGACAAAGATAATCTCCAAGGGGTTCCTTCAAGTTCCATGAAAGTTTAGGTGGCAGTCAGGATTCCCATGTGCATAATCCTCATTGCATTGAAAATATCTGATATTTATTTCATACTGTAATTTTTAGCAATAAGCTTTAAATAATACTTTTTATTCTTATTTTTACCTCCTATAGTCTATTGCAGCAGATTCAATTATCACAGGAATGAGGAAACTTTACAGAAGTTTTACAATTATATGTTCAGTATTTGCTTTGAACTTAACTAGAATTTCTAGTGGTTTCAAAGTACTGACATCTGAAAAGCCAGTTTACACCAAGCCTAGTAATGAATGTATGTCCACAATGCCTCATATACTGTATCATATTAGGGATTAATTTTAAGCAAATACTAATTCTTAAATGTGATTTCTTTTCCCATTCATTTTAGGCTGGGAAATAATGTTATATTCATACTGCTAAAAGATATTTCGTATTCACCTGTTGCAAAAGATTTTTTTTTTCTCTGCAAAGTTATTTATTTATGACCTATCTTTCATCTTCTTTTATGCTTATTAATATGGTATGTTTAAAGACACTGATGTTCGGATGGATGGAATTTAAGGGAAATGTAATATAACCAGTTTTCCCAGCAGGAAGAGTTTAAAACCTACAATGATCTATGTGGCAAGAGGAAACATGACTGAAAACATTTCTGCTTACACTAAACCAGTGAAAAACCATGCTATTAAGTATGAATCTGTTCATCTAAATGAGGTGTTCAGCATTTTATCTAGACCATTTTATCTGTTTGTCTATCTATGATAGACAAATAATACACATTTCAATGAAAGGCCTAAGTACTGAAATAATCATCTAATGGAACTTAAATCCCTACATATGCCTTCTACTAAGAATAAGTGGTTAGCAACCACATAAAAGCTTTGATAAAGAAAGATTTATATCCCTTATCATATGTGTTTTCTAAATTCATTAAAGTTTTGGTAGATGTATGAAAATCTTTGATTTGATTTTCAGGAGGCATAATAATTTGCATTTGATCTTAAATCCCAAACAAATTAAACCATGGAATAATATTTGATGAATAATGATATTCATCTTTCAAAAACAAAACTTCTGTTTTTTCTGCTGAACACAGTGTTTCCTTCCTATATGCCAAAAATGCTGATATCCTCTAAGGTTCATTAAGAGAAAAACTGGGACTTTTTGGGCATCTCTTTTTTTTTTTTTTTTTTTTTTTCTGTAGGTTTTAAAAATAAAGAGTCTGCTTTCTAAAGTTATTGTTAATCATCTTCATGTGTGCTAGATGAAGAATTTCTAAGGAGCAATTCTCTGAGTTTTAATTTCATGCCCCTTGTTTTAAGAAATTGTTACAGCACAGCAGATTATCTGTCTTAACTGCTCCCTGTAGTACCTGAAGAGTCAGAGAGTCTTTCAGAGAATGGTTCTGATTAGGAACATAAACTATGTGCTTGTGGAAGGTTACGCAGCTCCACCATCTCAGAACCTGCCTTGAGTGCCAGCAGCCAAACCCCCAGGAGCAGGGGAGGAGATTGCAGAGCTGCTAGTGCACTCAGAGCCCCAAGGCGCGTCCATGTGATAGCCAGAAAGTTTGGAAAGGCTGCACCTGGTGTTGAATCCTCGTTGTTTCAGTGCTAAAGCACAGAGCTCACAGATTCATGGAATCATAGAGTGGTTTGGTTTGGAAAGTACCAGCCCCACTACTTTTGATGCAGTTCAGGACAGAGTTGGACTCCAGGGCTACAGGCACACATTGTCAGGTCATGCCAAGCTTCTCATCAACCAATATCCTTAAGTCCTTTTCTTCAAGAGTGGCTCTCCATCCAGAGAGTGGCTCTCCATCCATTTTCCACCCAGCCTGTATTTGTGCTTGGGATTGCCTCAACCATGCACTTGGCCTCTTTGAACTTTGTGGAGTTCACACTGTCCCACCTGTCAAGTCTTTCCAATTCCCTGTGGATGGCATCCCTTCCCTCCAGCTGCACCACACAGCTTGGAGATATGATATATTGCAGATGAAAGATGCTTTGCTTCCCACTTCACTTTGAGGTCAGAGGTAAGTTGTGTTCACATGCATATATAATGGAGTCGTGCATATGATATGCTGGGGTTTTACCAACATGCCTCTCATGTTTCCTGTCATCTGTTGAAGAATTGCAGGCAAATTAACCCTCCAGAAACATGATTGACAATATGTAGATATTACTTTGTTCTCTGTGACAGAAAATATAGCCTATAAATTAGTCATTCCCCTCAGTGTTGTCTTTTTCCTTTAAAGCTATTGTCCATATGGGTGGTAGTCTTCATTTACATGTTTGTTGCAAACAAATGTCAAATTAACCAGTCGAATAAGGGTTTTGCAAGAGCTGTATAAGGCAAGCAGTCAACATTTGGTTTGTGTGATTGATTAACTACTCCAGGATTTTCAGAAATGATGAGAACGTAATGCTTAACAACCAGAAATGGGAATGAATTTTTAAAGTAACTGAGAATGATAAATGAAAGGTTTTCTACCCTTTAACTTTCTGAAAGCAATTCAGGATTTTAATGTCTGGGCCTTATTATGGACCAGTTAATGGCCATTTTTCCCACAGCTTTCAGGATGCACTTAAGGCTGCTATGATCCATTTCTGAAACAAAGATTGCAACCTCTGCTATGTTTATACCATACTGAAAATTGGAGCTTCATTTAGGTACCTAAAGACTCCATGAGCGTGTTGAAACTGTAACCTTAAACGTGACATTTAGGGAAAATTTACTGGAAGTTCAAGCCAGAGTTCATTTCATTCTGCCAGTCCTGTGATAGAATTTTTATAAGACGGCAGAGATCTTACCTTTTTTTTGTTAGAAGTAGTTGTCCAAAAAGCACAGGAGAGATTGAGATTATAAGTATATTATAATCAGGACTATGAAAAAAAAAGAAAGCTCTGTAAATATTTCCTTTTTTCCTTTTTCCCTTTCTGATTTCCTGTCTTTTTCCTTTCCTCTTTTTTCCTATTCTCTGTTTTTCCTTTTATTTTTTTTAATTGTTCTTTTTAATGATATGTACAAGAGCATCATCAAAATGTCTGATTCCATGCCTGAATGAATCAAAAAGGAACAAGAAGTTTTAAAATTTCCTATTTTTCTTCATATATTTACTCAAAGTAGTGGCATTAGAGTACACTCAATTCTTTTTTCTTCAGGTTGTCTTTCAACACTGTATTTTTATAGTGATTGAATGTATGTAAATATATGCAGCTGTATGAATAAATATTATAAATGAACATTTTCCTTCACTGAAGATTCTTCCTTGAGAAAATGAAATAATATTTCCAGGAAATACATGGGTATTTGCAGGGGGGAAATGGGCCACTGAATAACCAAATCAATATGATTCCAACAGAAGCCATTTATTGTTTACGTTACGTGCCAGACACAGATTCTACATCTACTGTCCACGAGGGCACACATCTCTGGGTTGGCTAAGCTGCTTCTTCATGAGGCAGGCACACATTCTTCAGAACATCCAACTGGTCAAGCGTCCATCCTCATGTTGTACTTCCCCTATCTAAAGTTTAAATTTTTTGCAGACATTTTCTCAGGCTCTCTGCCTATTTTTGATCCTACTGTTTTCTCAGTAACCTAGATGAATTTCTGAAAGCTCTAATAAAAAAACTGCAGGTGGTTTGATAATATTACTCACAAGCAGTTTGGCTGGTGCATCAGAATGGCCTGTTATACAGATACATTGCTACAGATATTTTTACAGTCATCTACTGTAGTCATCAAATGATACAGTTGGAACTGATTTTTACTTCTTCACCTTTACTTTGCAGTCACAGCACTGCCGAGTCCACCACTAAACCATGGCCATCTACACGTCTTTTAAATATCTACAGGGATGGTGACTGAACCACTTCTTGGGTGCCCTGTTACAATGCTTGACAAGCCTTTTGATGAGAAATTTTTCCCTAAAATGTAATCTAGAGTTGCCCTGATGCCACTTGAGACCTACTGTCTAATTGCTTTTTACTCTGAAGAAATGAACAACCTCAGCCTCACTACAGCCTCATTTCATGTAGTTGTAGAGAGCAATATGTAGTCTTCTGTTCTCCAGGCTAAACAACGCCAGCTCCCTCAGCTGTTCCTCATAGGATTTGCCTTTCAGACCCTTCACCAGCTTTGTTCTCTGGACTTGCTCCAGCATCTCAATATTCTTGAAATGAGGGGCCCAGAACTGGACACATCACTAGAGATGCCTCCTCATCAGTATCTGTCTTTTTGGCCTTCCTCCTGATTCTTACCCTAAAACATTTGACCCTCTCGTCACCATCTTGTCACCAAACCACTTTCTGACATGCAGAGCTACCCCATCAACTCTCCCTCCTTTGCTATCCCTTCTAGAGAGATCACAGCCATCCACTGCAGAGCTTCAACCTCTTTTCCCTTTCACTTGATGACATAGGAATGTGTCTTAAGTGCTCTTTCTCTTTCCTGGCTGAGTTCAGGTAGACAGACGAAGAAGCATGCTGATCCTGTTTTGAAGTGTTACATGGTGAACATCCATGTTCGTGCTGATGGTTGTTTTGCATATTGTCCTTTACTTCCTCCACAACAGCTGCTCATTTTCCTGCAGGCTTTATGGAAAAAGACATACTTGTTATTTCTCTGCCAAAACACTCCTTTCCTCTTCCATTTCTCAGCCCACAGAAAGCTTTCATAAAGGTCATGCAGGAACATGTGATACCAATGTTTGTGTGAATACATGCTTGTATGCATATTCATGGCACTTTCACATTTGACAACTGTTCCAAAAAACAGAATTTCTCTCATATGAGTGCTTTAAAGAAAATAAATGTAGTCAAAACTAACAACAAAGTACTCTTGTTTTGGGGAGAAATATTTGCAGTTAATGAAAGTGGTTTTCTGGGCAGCAATTAATACAAAGGAATTTGTCACGTGGTGAAGACTGAAAGCAATGAGCAAACAGACCATGAAGCTTTACCAGCATATAGACCAGCCAAACCCTCTTAGATTACTGAGCATGTACTATATTGGGATTAACCTTAAGAGGAACTTAATTTGCCTGTACAGCAGCTCAGGTATTTAAAGCCTGCATCACTTCAGGGTTTGTTGTTTTTTTTTTTTTTTTTCCAGCAACCAAGTCTGTGATCAAATTTCATAAATCAAAATCATTTTAAAAATTGATCCCTCTATCATTTTCCTTATTTTCATGAGGTCATGAGAAAAGAATATAGAAGAGAATTATGTTCATGACATATGAAACTTCCATTTCAAATAGTGTGTTACAGGAAATGACCGTGTAGATCAACAGGAGGTAGAGAGAAAAAGCAGTTGAAAACAGTTCAATTTCTTCTCTACAAGTTTGTAAGATCCATAAGACTTTCAGGTGAATTTTTCTGCAGGGCTCTGTAGACTTCAGACAGAGACACAGTGTGAACACCTGAATTTCTGTCAGTTTGCCATACTTTTGCAGAAGCTAGCTGGTATTGTACTTGTGTTAGTATAGTCTGGTATATGCAATCCTCACAAATATTAATTACAATTTTATTTTTAAAAAACTGATAACCTAGAGCCTCAAATAGCAGGCATTCATATTGAGCCACCAGAAGTACTTGCAGAAAAGGCATAAGCTAACAGGCAAGAGATAGGATGGATATTTAGATGTTTTTCCATAATAGAAACCAATGACTTCTCTATTATCTTTTTTCCCCTCTCTCTCTCTTTTTCTATAATTGCTTACAAGGGAAGTTTGCTGAACAATTGTCTGGCATATTAGGGTCTGAGTCTCATTACGTAAATATTATGCAGATTTTTAAAGAACCAAATGCAGTTGCAAAGTACAGAGATGGAATACAAGGTTAAATGACTGCTTTCAAATTATAGGAGCATCTATGCATCTTTATATGACAATTTCAAAAGACAGGATGGAAGATAAACTCTATAAGCTTTCCTTTTTCAAGTATATCTCTACCAATAAGTGTGTGGCTGAGAAGAAATTTCTTTCTTAATTACTATTTTTTTCCAAATATTGTTTCCATAATTTCATTTTATTTATTGTTATCTTTCTTCTTTGGCTCTTCCTTCCACTCATCACAATCTCATCAGAGGCATAAGTTTTTGTTATGTTTTCTTTTCCAGTATGAATAACTCATATTCTCCTTCTGAGAACATATTTAGTACACATTTATAACTGCAGAATACAAGCCAGTCTGTTGGATTTCCCAATTTAAATCAAGGGCAAAGAGTCTTTAGTGTGCTTTCCTCTCAAACACATCTGAAAATGAACTGTTTCACAAGTTGGAAGGTAAATTTCTCTACATTCTCAGAAAGCTTTTTAAAGGTGAATTTATTCTATGAAAAAACTATCAAAGCCTAATTTAAATTTTAAAAAGAAGCATTTTAGGATTTATATTTATTAAGCAGACAAAAAGATGAAACAAAAACTTCAATTTCACCATCGTGGTCTGAGAAAAGAGAAATGCTCTTTATGAGTGAGGAAGACCATTTTACACTAACCTGGTAGCATGTTACAAGTGACTACTGTAATTGCATTCAAAAGTGGAACATGATGTGAAAGTTATAGTAGCATAAGAATATGTATGTGCTAAATAATAGAGATATTAGTATTCTTTTACAGTAATTTGTCTTTGCTGCAAGAAGCAATGAAGTGGCTGTCTTTGATCCAAGTGCAGATTTTCTCTTTCTCTCTCAAAGCTAAGTAAGAGTTAATTAATCTTCTGAAATGCATGAAAAACTTAAAACCCTAATCTTTTCTGAGACAGTTCTGCCTTTTGTCAGTCTTTCTCTTCTCCTTTTTATAGCATGCAGTATTTGCATGCTTCTCTCCCCAGGTGAAGTCTTCACCTTGAGTTGTGACAGCATCTGAATCTCATAGCAATCAAGGCTGAAGTCACCAACAGGAATTGAATTCCTTGTAATTAGTAAGCTGTTCTCATGCGGTGTTGTGAGGGTAGGGAAGAGATATCTGAAGAAACTAACATTTCACAGAGTCAGTGCTGGTAAGAATATTTACAAGGAAGATAAATTCTTCCATAGTGGACTGAATTAGATATACCAATCAGAATATGATTTTCTATAAAGTGACAGTTGCTTATTTAGGACCCAGTTAGCAAAATATTTGAGTGTTTAAATCAAACCCATTTCTTGAGTGAATGCTCTTTGCAAGCATGTGCTTAATTTATGTTTAATTATGTTACTTTTACTGATTTCTGATTTCAGTAAGCTTTCAAGATTCTTTGACTGACACTGAAACAAACTGACATTGGGAGTCTCTGTATTGATGAATGAAGAAACAATCAAAAGGAACAAATTTTTGTGCTACTTGTCCACACAGACACGCACCTACTGAGCACATCTGTGTTTATCCTTGTAGGTAACAGTCAATGTAATGTGAATTATTGTGTGACTATGAAAAGATTGTTTAGAACTCCCTTTTCATAAGTGTCAATATCTTGTGAACTGTGCATGCAGGACCCATAGGATCCGTACCACCCTCCCTTGTTCTACTTTCTAGGTAAGTGTTGAAGGTGGGTGTCTTGCAATTTCATTGACTAGATTTGATTGGTGCAGTGTTCCCTGGCAGTTTAACCAAAAGAAAGAGAGCAGGCCAGCATACTAGAACTATCAGAAATGCATCTGCATAAATGGAGGTGTCAGCAGCCATTTGAAGTTAAAATGTTGCCTCAAGGAATATTAGTCAGGACACAGTGGCAGTGTAAACTTTTCCAAATAGAATTGTCCCTTTTTAACATCCTTCCCATCCACATGGAAGCAGCTTGAACTAATCAGCCGGACCTTTTCTGTTGGGATCACATTTGTCATTATTCAAGTCAGTATCAAATTGAAGGACTGTCATCTCTTAGTTCTGTTCAACATGCGCCTGTTGTATGTCCACATTATTTATTCAGACCAGACTTCCTGGTTCACAGGTTTCTTAGATGAAACAGCTCATTGCTGAAAATCAGGTTTTTCTGTCCATGTGGAATTGTTCAATGCTACCCTTAAATAAAAGCACGTGTATTTTTTCAATAGTACAATATTTGTTCATGTAGTGAAGAACGTGATTCTAGCAAGCAAGCAAGGGGAATAAAATAGCTGAATGTGTAGAACATATAAACTTTAATACTGAATAAGCAGAACTTGAGTTACTTTCACATTACTGTGGCCCACTTACTAGACTCCTTTCTAGTAACAATAAAATAAATGTTTTCTGAAGGTAAGAAATACTGTGGTTTGTGGTCTCTCAAAATCACCACACAGGATATTTTTGTTCTAGCTGTCAGATCTCAACATCTGTTGTACAGCTTAAGGACTATCACAATACATACCTAAAGTCATACTCTTTGTCAGAAAGAAGAAAAAGGCAAAAAATTTTGTTCTCTTATGCTATGTTTTTATTAAAATACATTTAGCTTAGATAAAATGCTATTCAACAAAAGCAAGGCAGTGATTTTGTTGCTTTGGCATATAATTTATTCAGCTCATTCTTGTAGTATTCAGGCACCATGAACAGAATACATTATTCAACAAATACCAACAATTACTCCTTGAATAATTTAGTTGATGAATATTTTATTCTTGTGTTAAAACCAGATCCATGTGAGTGAATTAATACTTGTGCACAGCCTGCTGGATCTTTATGGAAAGGTGATGGAAACCCAACGGTCAATATAGAACTTGTAGTTTTGGGGTACAGTGGAAGATAAAACACATAAAACGATTAAACCTTGCAGAAAAAGAAGTGAACAAATATCAAGGCATTATTATTTAATTACTGTCTGGATTTGATTGTAGTAAGCAGTGAACAATCACAACAGAATGACTGACATCACATGGGTGAGTGTTGATTTTGGCAGGCAGCTAAGGGAGAAATATGAGTAAAAATGCAGCTCATTTACTGCACCACAGTAGAAGCATGAGTGCTTTTTTGGAGAATCCCTCTCATAGTGTAGCCTCACTGGATCCCATCTGGGAGGATCTGACACATCTGGGAACACACCTTTCAGATAGTAGGGCGTATATTCATATGGCAATCAAATAATCAGGCACATCAGATGCCTTCAGCATGATCTCCCCATGTTGTATGACCCTCCAGATAGAATCTCTCTCAGTGGGTCTCTGTGTCAGTGAAAGGCCTGCACACAAGAAATCTGGAAATTAAATTAATCTGAAAATTAATTAACCTGGAAATTAAAATGGAATTTCGTAAATCTCAGTCCTATGGCATCATCACAAAATCAATCCTTTTTTCCCATGTAGTACCATATGAATAGGTTACATCCTTGCAGCACATTCTATATGTGCTGGCTTGGTATCTACTGATGGATAGCTTATCAGGTATCTTCCTTGAGAGTGCAGAGTCTGTTGCCTTAAAACGTTCACTAAATGCAGACCTTCATCAAGGTGAGGCTGTCTTCTGTTTAGATAAAATGATTATAAATGTTTGCTTTTGAGATCATAATATCTTCTGTATCAGTTCTCCTGCAAGTACATAATTAACCTGTCAGCCCACCCTGCAGTAATAAGTGTGATAGACAGGAAATGTGTTAAGGAAGAACCCGTGTGTAATATGCTTGCAAGCCTTACTTTATACTTCAAATATTTCTCCTTTAATTAGCACTCAAGTAAAGTCAAACCTTAATGAATTAGCATATAACTGTTATCAGTATAGTTTTTTTTTTTTCCATTCTGAACTTCTCACTCAGATGAGGTATAAAAGGCCTGCTATGGGTATGCTTGGGGAAGGGAAAGCAGATTGATACTCTTCACAAGATAAATTGAAAAGGATAAATTGATAAAATAGACTGATACTCTTCAAAAAGTCCTGAACTTCCAGTATTTACAAAGCCTTTATTGATAAATAAGATGTAGCATAAAATACTAAGTAAAAAGTCCTGACAGAGAAAAACTGACAAAAAACACTGTCTCAAAAATGATAACATCGAAAATAGAAAGTGCTTATGAAAGTTGTTATGTATATGGAAAATAAACAAAAATTCTAGCTGTGACTCAGACTCTGTCACAACTACTGGAAGGAAAAACAAGTATTAGGTGAAATTGATAAACTAAAGATATCTGAGTGATGTGACAGTTTGTATCTCCTGCTTTTTCAAGCACTTCAGCACTCAATGTCAAATTTAGGTTAAATATTAGGAAAAAGTTTTTTACTGTCAGCATGGTGAGCCACTGGAACAGATTGCCCAAAGAAGTCTTTCTTGGGCTTTATCCCTCTCTTTTTTCCCTTTTCATTATTATTATTATTATTATTAATGTTTTTCTTTCAAGCCACGAATTTTATGTCTTTTTTTGGACTCTCTTCATTTTACCAACGAAAGGGAGTGTGTAAGCAGCTGCATGATATTCAGTTGCTGGGTGGAGTTAAAATGTGACCTTTCCCAAAAAGGGATGCTTTCATCTAATTATTGGAAAAAAATATGTAGTGAAAAAAACCCAGAGAATCAAATCTAAGATTTTATTTTGTTACTGAGAGATTTATATATGCTGCTCTAGCCAATGTCTTCTAGTGATAGTGAGTATAGTAGACTTAAATAATGAGAGACAAGGTCAAGTCGTGTGTGTTTTGAGCCACCCTAAGATGGCTACAGTACCATAGAAATAGTCCAGGTGAATATACACAATTTTACACAGTGCATTGCAACAATATGGACTTTTGTATCAAAAAGAAGACTTTGCAAACTTTTCCAGTGAATGTGGAAAATATGTCTTTCACTCTGAAGTCCCCTAATGGCATCCTCAGCTTCACTTCTAGCAAGACACTGTACCTTGCAGAGCAGTTATTGAAATTCTGACCCTTCTACAAGGAATGGTGGATGATCTTCTGGGTTGTTGCACAGGGTTACATTTTAGTACACTACATGGAGTGACCATTCCTTGTGAGGCTATGTTAGTTCTGACTTGCCAGTCCTGGCTACCTTTTATTCCTTCACCCACATTTCAAAAAAGGCAGTAATTGTTTAGTCTTCTCTACTAAAGGATAAAAATTAATAGTTCTTTTAAATACAGATGTTTTAGCTATTCCTGACAACATTCTCCTGATCAAGCAAAAATAAATATATCTCAAGAGTTTTCTAGAGAATATATGTCATATTTTGGAACACTTACTAAGCCTTGGATAGAAGTTATGGTGGTTTTTCAATGACAGTCTATATCATATAAATACGTGACACTTCATCCCCTGAAAAACTGTGCTGGATAAAGAAGATATACCTAAAATCTTCATCTTCATATGTTTAGCAGTAATTGTCACCTCTTTTCCCATCTCTTTTCTAGACTGTAAGTCTAACTGAGCAGTTTCACTAAACTGTCAGAAAAACTATTAAAAAACTCTCCATTCTGCACAGACTGTCAGAACAGAGTCTGTCAGGAGAAACACATCATTCACATCACACAGAGACCAAAAACCCTGAGACTGGAATTCATGGCCAGATGGAGCTGGGCAAAGTAGAGTAGTCTAGGCTTTCACAAGTACTGTAAAAATGACCTTTCTAAATCTCAGCTGTGCTGTTATTGCAGTGTAAGAAAAAGAGGAGTCTGAGAAAGGCATAGAAAGTCAAAGGATGCTGGACAGGGACTTCAATGAAACCATGCCTCTGCAAGGATTTGTATCGAACCTACTCTTTACTTTATGTATCTCTACAACAACAGAACCTGCTAAGTTCAAGGAGTTTTGAGGACTAAAAACCATTACCTAGAACTGATGTCTTAATCATCCTCTCAAAGAGTTTGTCTGGAAGAATAATGATGAAAATGAGATGATCACCTCATGTATATTTGTCACAATTAAAAAATGTTTGAATTAGAGGAAATATAAATTTGGTATATTCTAATCAAAACTACAAAGCAGAGAAGGAAGAAAATAATGGTGTATTTTTAGCTATTCCTATTACTAAAATTTGCATTTGAAATTACAGAAGGGGCAGTCAAGAGGTTGTCTTTTTAAGACTTTCCCAGACATGACAGGCTACAGCAAATGGATGGATGACTCATGTGCCTTCCTATGACATCCATTATTTTATACATAATGTTTGTCCTCCAAGGTGATTTTATTTTTCTTTTTATTAATCCTTATTAATATTAAAGAGAGAATAGTAAAATACTTTTTTTTTTTTTCCTGGAATGCATAAATGCTGTAGCTAATCATTTCCCCACAATTATCATAAAACAGCAGTGACATTTTCAGCTCTTCAAAATTATGCAAATTATTGAGTGGGTAAGTACAGTAGCTCTTTTCTCCATTAGAGCACTGCTGTTTAAAGTGGTATTGCATGTCAAGAAGGGCAAGGTGTGAGTAGTTTGATTAGAATTATCCACCCTCCACCAGCATCTCTCTCTGCTTCACGCATCTACACGGTACAGACACCCACTGTCCTTTATTAAATCACATTTGCGTTTGCAAATTCATGGAGATGAGCTAAAAAAATAGAAGCACCCAAAGGAAAGTGGGCAATCCGGATCTGCCTTGTTTTTTGTTCCATACCACCATCATTCAGTGTACAGGTAGGCAATCTCCACACTTCTTTGTATAAAAAAAAAAAAAAAAAAAAAAAAAGAAAAAAAAAAGAAGAGATTAAGATTTGCATTTCAAAAGCTAGATTTTGAGCCTAGAAGTTCATTTTGTTCTTCATAAGCCAAACTTTATCTTCTTGATTGTTATATGACCATGGAGTTACTCAGCTGAGGGGTGGTAGAACTGAATGAAAAAACTACAAAGAATGGATCACAGTGTTTTCCTGTTCAGTTCAGCTTTGGAATAGTGATAATTCATTTTTATTCACCTGGAGATCAGTTTCAAACATTACTGATAAAAAGCATTTCCACTGTTTTCCAGTTTAGCAGGCTTAGTGAAGTACTTCTTACCAAATCCCCCCAAAAAGCAATAATTTCCTTCCTGCCATTCTCTTCTGTAGTGCCTTAGTTATGCCTTTGTGCCTGTGAACTCACCCAGCCCATGAACACTTACAGCTAAGCTGCTGCTCTAGACTGCTACACATCATCCCAGTAATGCTCATCCTGCTCGGGCTCTCCCGTCTGTTTTCTGGAGTGTTTGTGTGAGCTTGTTTGTTTTGAGACCATCTGCTGTCTCATACCTTCCTCTTCAACTCCAGCCCTGGAGGAACAGTCTAACTCTTGAGTTCACAGCACAGCTTTGATGTTCCAGGCAGTTGTGTGGATCCTGGTGCTCAAAGCCTTGCATGGACTGGTGTGCCCACAGCAGAGGGTGCAGCTTTCTTGAGAGGCTCCAGCATGATGAATGGAAGTGGTGCTGGCAGGAGGTTGTGTCTTAGGGAACAAGCCCTGCTCATTAGCAGCACTCTTTGTCTCAAGCCAGTCCTGTTCCTGGCTTTGGAGTTGAGGATGTGTTACTGACATTCAGTATGCAGCACAAACATACTTTTAGATTGCATATTATCAGAGACGGCATTTCTAACTCAATTTTTTTTGTAGGATCCAGTACTTTTGGTCCATTCAAGACATCTTATAGGTGGCTGTAAGTCTACATACAAGTAGCATGAGACCAAAGGAAGTCAAACATGAAAGAAGTGAGTTCTTAATTTTTTAAAAATTAACTACTGGTTGCTTTTCATGCCTTTCTAAGCCAGTTAAGTGGAAACATGACTCCCCTGAAAAATCTACTTGTGAAAGCTCAATGCACATTGATGCTCTCTCTTTCAATGTTTTGCTGATATTTTAAATTCTAATAGCTAAATGGTCTCATTTCCTTTCTAACATTTAGACAGAGGGTTTTTTTACAGTTTTTGAATAGAAAAAAAAGCGCCAACTATATTTCTATCTTGTATTTTCAATTTAGCTTCAGAAATTAAAATTTCTACCATATAATTGAACCAAAATTATCTACAACTTTCCAATGTTTTTCATTCTGTATCACCATGCTGCAAAGAGAAATTCAAGGCCATGATCAAGTACAAATCATCCATTATCATTGGATAGAGCATTATAAAACATCAATGTATTTCCTCCTTTTAGCTGTTTTTCCAAATGATTTCATGGTCACAATGGACACCTATAACGTGTGTGGGGAAAAAAAAAAATAAAGAAAAGGAGAATCTCTCCTTCCAAAATGATGCTTTAGTATTCTATGCCATTTCATTTCCAAAATATGGTCACAAATACAGGCTGGACAGTGAATGGGTTGAGATCAGACCTGGAGAAAACACTTTGGGGATCCTGGTTGATGGGAAGCCAACAGTGTCCTGAGTGTCATCAAAAGCAGATTCAGGGAAGTGATTCTGTCCCTCTGCCCCCATGAGACTCCACCTGGAGTACTACATCCATCTCTGGGACCCCCAAGAGAAGGGGGCCATAGACCTGTTGGAGTGAGTCCAGAGGAAACCAAGAAGATGGTCAGGGGGCTGGAGCACCTCTCCTATAGAGACAGGCTGAGAGAGCTGGGTTTGTTCAGGCCGGAGAAGTATCCAGAGTGACTTTATAGCACCTAAAGGGGGTATGAGAGAGCTGGAAAGGGACTTTTTTTCAGTAGTGACAGGCAAGGGGCAGTGATTACAAGCTGATCGAGGGTAGATTTAGGTTGGATGGGGAAGAAAGCTTTTACTGTGAGGGTGGTGAGGCACTGTCACAGATTGCCCAAAGTGGATGCTGCCCCATCCCTGGAAGTGTTCAAGGCCAGGTTGGATGGGGCCCTGAGCAGCTTGGACTAGTGAAATGTATCCCTTCCCACGGCAGGGGCCTGGAATAGGATGACCTTTAAGGTCACTTCCAACCCAAGCTGGTCTGTGAGTCATGCAGGTTGAATCCAAGCTATAACATAAAGCTATTCTTGCATATGAAAAAGTACTAGTTCATTCACGAATAATTAATATAAAGAGAAAATTATTTTGCACATTTTTAAGGAACATACAGTACACTTTAAGAGTCTTGGGGTGTTCTTTCCCTTCATTTTTCTTTCTTCTATCTTGAAAATTAAATTCTGTAATAGAAGTGCCAAGCCAAACATGGATATATGTTTAAGGGAGAATATAGGGACCTTATTTGCATCTTCTTTTGTGTGCCCTGTGTTATCCCAATAATTTTCCGAAGCAGTAGTTAATCTCTGCCTTGCAGCCATCTCCTGACTTCCTCACCTCCAAACCTTTGTCTGCAGAACTTGAGCTCGATAGTGAGATACAGAGGCAACAGACAGCAGCATCTGAAACCCACAGAAGAGCATCAAGGCAAGTTTATGTAAGTAAATGAAACAGTGCCAGGGCTCATACACCAGCCGGCTCAGTCATCCATACCTTTAACTTGTTAACCAGCTCTTGGCATGCTTTTGTCCAGGTCCAGGTTAGCACTATCCCATGGAGTTCCCAGGGGTGTTCAGGAGGTCAGAACTAAGCAAAGGCAATCCCCATTAGACAGCTGAGACACAGCCTCCTAGTTTTGGAAGATGAGAGTTTAGTAGGATATATGGGACTAGATGGTGTCAGTTGGCCTCAGGGTCAAAATACCTCTCATCATTCAATTTACTGGTGTAGAGGCTGCCTCAGGCTCCTGTCTATGCCCAGAGACAGAAATAAATTCTTCACAGACTTGTCTTTTCCCTTTGATAAGGACAAAACACTGCTTTTTATGACATTTTTGTTCTATGTGAAATTTGCAGTATGTAAACAAATGGGAAAACAACAGAAGGTATTGTCCAGGATCCATCACCTGAACAGCTGGTTCAAAGCAAAAATTGTGCTGTGAATAAAGAACTTTTGAAACCGGTGATATGGAAACTTGCCTACCCCTTGCAGACTGTTCTTTGAGCCTCATGCAGGTAAAACGGTCATGTTTCAAAAAATAAAAAACAAAAATATACCCTTTTTTTCTTTCTTCAGTCTTTCTTTCTTAATTCTTCAGTCTCCAACACCAGGAGTATGCACTCCATGGAGCAGGACAGGCATGGGATGCTTGTGCGTTCAACAAACCCTGATGCTGCATCTCTCTCTGTCCATTGATTGTGCAGGAAGCAAGGTTACATAAACTCTCTGTGCAAAGAAAGATTAAAAAGACAAGTAGTACTGTTACTAATACCAGACACACTTTAAGACATCTAGGTACAGCTACAAAGCTCTTCAGTGAATGGAGAGAGAGACTAAAAAAGATCTGAAAATATATCTGTGAGAAAACATTGAGTTGAGGAACAGAAGAAGTTCAAGACACAAACCCCAAACCTTTAGAGAACAGTAAGTACTTTGGGGGGCAGAAGGGGGTGGGGACTGCTAGGAATATTCTCCATGCTTAAGCAAAAGGCACTAAGTGTTCTTTTGTGTCTTATGACAAAAGCATTTATCTCAGAAATATGCTGGTTCAGATCCATTCTGAAATAATTTTATTTTTCATGACTACTTAGAAATAGGCAGAAATGTTCTCACACATTTAATTCTTTTTTGGGGGCTGACATTTTCTGGAATTTACATCTAAGTTCTCAGTTTGAAAGGTAGTTGTGTTCTCTTCAAGAAAGCAGAGTGCAGAGTACACAGCACTTGGACTTAACTTAGATTCAAATAATATTTTACTGAATCAGAGCTGTAGTAGCTCTGACAAAGTTAATCACTCAGCCCATAGAAGTCCAAACCTGATGTAGAGATTTATAACAACAGATGCCTACTTTTCCTTTTATTTTTACTTTTTTACATTTAGAGAAGGGAAAAAACATAAAAGAAGAAAGGTAGGAACTCAGTTCATTTAAACTTGTTAAGTTGGTCTTACAAACCTAGACCCATGCTGATGTTCTATCAGTGAAAATTCCCACCTGCTCTCCAATACTGTCTGCTCTTGTAAGCACCCAAAATTTAACCACACATTCTCTACAACACCCAGTAGCTTTTCTTCACTGAATTTATTGGGAATGCACTTCCCACTGACATTGCTGCTGAAGTACCACCATATCCAGATGAACGGATTACACACACAGCAAAGATCTCCACTCACTGCAGACCACAAGGAAAAATTCAATTTCTTTGGAATTAAGTTCTTTTGATTTAGCTCTACTCTTTAACCTGCTCATGTTATGATTGAAACTTGAAAGCCAACCATCCCTTTTTGTTCCTAAAAGAACAGGAAAAAAAAGTACTTCACCAGATCATCTTTTCAGTAAATTGCTTTAGTCAGTTTTAGTTTCTGTGTGTCAGAAGCAGATAAACTTCATAAACAAAAATCAAGGAAAACTCCAAACTACATTCAGGGTTTTTTACAAATGTTTATCTTTTAAAAGTTCCATGACACCCTGTCTGGTCTTTTATTCAATTCACTTTTGACTGAGATGTTATATTACTATTTTTTAAAATCAAATTCTCCCCAGGCTCAGTGAGTTAGAGACTGAAATCTAAAAACCTTGGAGAAAAATATTTAAAATAAGAAGAAATGGAAAAAAATGTTAATAGAATTTTCTGTGAGTCAAGTTTGTTTTGCTGACTTTTCCTCCATCTTGAATTTTTTAAACCTGAGGAGACTAAAGTATTTGTCTTAAAACGATGCCTTGGGAAGGCTGACCTGGAACAGAGACTGAACAGAGCTAGATGATAAAGTAGATATTCATTGAAAGGCCTTTAGGGTGCACCTTGGGCAGGACAAGAGCATGACCAGGGCTACACCTGAGGTGGACTTAAAATGGTCACAAAATGGGTCCCTGGTCATGAGGTCTTACACTTTTATAAGTTTTGGGCCATTTGCATTTGCCATTTGCCATGTTGGGGTTTAATTGTTCAATTACAGCTTCAGATTGTAAGGTCTCATCCTTCAGTCCACAGTTGTTTGTGCTTTTGGGTCTGAAAGTTGTCCTTGGTCCTCAGCAGGAAAAGGATTTGTTTTGTCTACCTACTCTGTGAAGAAACCTTACTGGCACTTAATATGAGGCTCAGAGCTACACCCCTAGGCAGCACATGAAAGCTTAAACTTAAGGCATCAAAAATATAATATTGTCTTGATAAAATTATTGGGATTTTTTTTCTTTTTTTATGATGTCCTACAAGGTTTTAACCCATAGCTATCTTCAGACATGTCATCACTGGTTAAATTTTTCTATGGCTTTGCAAAGAGCTGCAGCCTCTTGTGCTGACATTATGCAGACTCTGGAAAGAGGACATGTAACAGTGCTCACCTCAGGTTATGTCTCAACCCAGCACAGTGGCATTAACAGCAGCCCAGCACAGAAACCTGGGGAGAGGTAGGGCTTTCCTTCCTAATGAAGGACTGAAATGTGATCTTATACATGCTACCATTGCACCACTACAACTCAGTGGGCTTCAGTGGAAATCCTTCTGAAACACTTCAGATAGATTAAACCTAACTCTCTAAATGTTATATTTACTGAATAGCAGTCATCCAGCTATGTTAAAGCACCTTGGGAACATTAGTTAAGCTTCAGAATTTCTCCTTCTATGATTTCCCAAGTGGAAAATAAATTAATATGGTTTATGGACATTTAAATCATCACCCAGGAATATTCCCCAAATTTGTGCAAAATCACACAGCAAATCACCATCTAGGTCAGATACAGAACGGAATGTCCCACCTCTTTTCTTGGGCTCTGGTACCACACATTTTATCCTCTTTTAGAACAATGGATTTAAACTCTTACAGATTATTACTTTAATCATAAACTCTCTTTTACCTCAAATGGCTGCTGAGTTCTCAGTCGGGCCATTTAACATAAGTGCCTGCTCTAGTTATTCAGTCCATTAAAACAGAAATCAGACTACATTACCCAGAACACACTTAAGTCTCCCACAGCCCTGCTCAGTCACAGAGGCAGTCTGCCAATAAATGAGCTCTCTACAGTGTTCCCTACTAAAATCATTTAGGAGTTCTGTGTTAAAATATACAAATACATATGTTTATACAAATCCAACAGCCGATATCTGAATTATAAGGTGATTTAGTTAGACAAGCACTTGCTTATGCATGTTGGGTTGGATATTTCATCACCCTTGGCTAATTCCTGGGATGCTGTTAGCAAGTTTCCTAACTTCTTTCTCTGTCCTCATAGTTCTCTGCTTTGAAAACACAGATATTATTTTCTTTAGTAGTAATACATTTGTGCTATTTGAATTTATCTGGCCACGGGAAGCACAGGATGTTTTCTGTCTGTGGTTCTTGGACAAAGACAAACAGAGAGAGCTAAATCACATGTGAGCAAGGTAGGCAGTTCCTTAAACTAACAGATAGGAGAAAAGATCAGTGAAAAAAATCCCTAATGCCTTCTTTACTAAACTCCTAAGAAGCTAGGTTACTTTTTATCATTGCCACCACTGGAGAAAGGTTGGAGCTGTGACAGTAGGTAGGCGGTGTGGGAAAGAATGTGTTTAAAATTACATAGATGGGTTCTCAAGGCAAAGTCACAGTTCTAATGTCCCTGTGGAGCCAGTGGCAGCAAAACTGATTCTGAAGCGTTGTTCCCCATTTCTCCCTTCCGCCACTTTTGCTTCACCTGCTGCCATGGCACAAACATGACTTAGACCCAGGTCTTTGTCCTGAGAGCAGCAAAATGAAGATTTGCCTGTATCACCTTGAGCTGACTCTAAGCAAACCTTTTCTAAGTAAATTCAGGAGTCAGTCAGGTAACACATGTGAATTACTAGTCCACAGTCCTGCAGGTAATTGAATATCCACAACATTCATATAAAAATGTGTGACTTTGCAAGACCTGAGCTCTATAAAAATAAACATAATCAAATTCAGACAGCATTTGCTTGCCAATTACTGACAGATTTGCACCATTTATGGTCAGTCCATTATGACACAGCTCTACAAATTGAATTTGTTACAGAAAATGTTAAGAAGGAAGGATCTTTGGCTTCAATTTATCCAGAACAAATGGGCAAATGGAAAAAATCAAATCTGAATTTGTAGCTACAAGGCGATTTGGACAAATGTTAGGCTATACTGTCCTATCTGTGGAGCAAAACACGATCCAAACTATCTCAATGCATTGTGATTATATATTTGATGATAGCATCTAGAACTGTGGCAGCACAAGCAATCTAGTGTTCAAGACATTCCTAAATTTTGTTAAAAGCCTTTTCTTTTTTTTAGATCAAATATATTTGTTGGTTTAGATTGCACATTTATGGTGTAAAAATGAAACAAACTCCTAAATGGGAGGAAAAATGCCTGTGGTATAATTGATTTGCCAATTGCCTTGATTACTGTAGAACTGTTCAGCACTTTTTCCTCCTCAGGGAGATTTTATCTTGAAAAACTATGCCAACAGACAGACACACTCATACAAGTTAATCTGTATTTTATAATGGATAGGATTTAAAAATACCCTATGGAAAATGTGGTGTTTGCACTGCATGTAGAGGGTTGTCTCTGTCTGGATGCCAGGTACCCACCAAAGCCTCTATGTCACCCCCTTCTGCAGACGAGCAGAAGACAGAAAACATTATGAAGGGTTCATGGGTTGAAATAAGGACTGGGAGAGACATAATCTACTGATTACCATACAGGGAAAAACACATTTGACTAAGGAAAGTTAACTGAATTTATTACCAATCAAAATAAGAGCAGGATAATGAGAAATAAATCTTAAAAACAACTCTCTCTCACCCCTTCCTCCTTCCCAGCTCCATCTGTTTTCCCAGAGGTGCAGGGAGACAGGGAACAGAGGTTATGGTCTGTTCATCACACATTGTTCCAGCTGCTGCTCAGGGAGAGGAGACCTTTCCCTGCTCCCCCATGGGATTCCTCCCACAAAGACAGTTCCCCATGCCCTTCTCCAGTGTATGTTCTTCTCATGGGCTACAGTTCTTTATGAACTGCTTCAGCACGGGTTCCTTTCTGTGGGGTGCAGACATTCCAGAACCACCTGCTCCAGCGTGGATCCCCCACAGGGTCATGAGTCGTGACAGTAAACCTGCTTCAGCATGGGCTCCTCTCACAGGGCATCCAACTGCTCCAGGGTGGGGCTCTCTATGAAAGGAAGGTGGATCTCTGGTCTTACATGGAGCACCATTGGCTGCAGGGGCACTGCTGCTTCACCATGGGCTGCAGGGGAATCTCTGCTTCAGCTCCTGTTCCTCCTTCTCCACTGACCTTGGTGTCTGCATAGTTGTTCCTCTCTTCTGAGCACAATTGCATCAGCACAGTAACTTTTTTCTCTTCTTAAATATGTTATCACAGAGGTGTTATCACCATCACTGACTGGCCCAGCCTTGGCCAAGAGTGGGTCCAATTTGGAACCAGCTGGCATTGGCTCTGCTGGACAAGGGGAAAGCTTCTGGCAGCTGCTCACAGAAACCACCCCTGCAACCACCCCATCTCCCAAAACCTGGTCACAAAAACTCAATACACTCACTACAACAGCAATTTAGTTAGTGGAAGAGGTTGTAGCTTTAAAATGATTTCCCTTCTCTAGAATAAAAAATCCCACCTCTTTCATCCTTTCCTCATTTGAGTGACATTCCAGGCCCATTAGTTGTCTTCACAGAACTTGGTCGGGCTCTCTCCAGTAGTTCCACATCTTTCCATAGAGAAGCAGAAATTCACACAGCAAAAATACTGTTGGTTCTCACGAAGAGCACATAGCACATTTCAAAACTGACGTAGGTCTTCGGTTCTGATGTATGGAATTCACTCATCCAACTTTATGGATAGGATCCTGCTTAGATTACTGACACCTAAATTCAAGTCCACAAGGAACAGTCTAAATGCATTCTGGGAGGTGGAATTCAATAGTTTAAATACCTAGGACCTAGAAGACTCCACCCATCTCCATCTGTTAGTAGTTCTAGAAGAGGATCTAATTCCCTTGTCATGTCTTCCAGTCTGGTGTGAATGCCTTGAATTCTTTAGGGTTGTCTCAGTTGTAGCTGTGTGGCTATTAACTGTGATGGGAACTGCAGACTGCTAAATGTAGGTGATTTAACCTCAATCTGCTCACCACTGAAATCAACAGTAAAGACAACTTCACTGATCATGGTTATTCAAGCTATGCTGTTGAGGGTTTTTATAGTCATTGAAGAAAATCCGGCCATTCTAGGATGTAATTTTTCTAGCATTTGCCATGAAGTGACTCCCTTCTCCTTTAAAATGACATTTTCAAATTTTGCTGGAGAGATCCTATTTCTTATTTCAACACCTGCAATGTGCATGGGATCTTCCACTTTACAAAACCATGACAGACTGGCTTTGTTCTTCCCAGGGTTTGCTCAGCTGCACATTTCACTGGGGCTTGTAAAAGCCCAGCACCTGCCGCTCAAAGCTGCAGTTTGATAATCTTCTCCACTGAGTCTTTCCCAGTGAATTGTAGAAGGCTGTTGCCATTCTCTGGCTCTCTCAGGAAGGTGTTTGAAGGAAGGTCAGCTCCCAGTTGTTCAGGTAGGGCAAATCAAAGCAAGGTAAAGGAAGGTCATCCAAGTAATGGAGACAACAACAGACTGGAAGTCAGCAGCAGTATAACCCTGCTCCAATCAGTATTGTCTCTGCGCTGAAAAGCTTTAATGAGAAAAAAGGATTATTAACTTTCAAGTGTTGCAATGACAGCTTGTTTTTTCCCTGTGGATGCATGGTATGCTCATGTGGCATGGCACAACACAGAACAATATACACTTAGCTAGGTGCTAAGTATCACATCTCCTTACAATTCACTTTGCCCACATCCTGACTGAAGGGTGAGCAAGAACAGAGTGTTTCTAGCTAAAGTGAGCACAGTCTAAGGTCATCATTAACCCCTCTGTGCATATTACTATGATTTGCAGCAATGGACCAACGAGCATCAGCAAAACTTCCGTGGACAAATCATAGTCCATAATAAAACTGTACAGAATACAATCATTAGAATTCTGGGACTGGTTTAAAAATATTTAATTTTTAAAGTTTCTAAAGTTGACCTTGAAAATTTCCTTTTCCCCTTGCCATCCCTTCCTGTGATCAAACATTCTCAGTCATCACAAACTGCACACATCACATGCATTTTCTCACATCTCATGTGAAAGACAAAGTCACCTTGCAATTTTAACCTCAAATAAAACCAACCAAAACAAATTCCTATTTTCATTGCCGCCAAATTTCTCTGAAAAGAGAAGCTGACAAAACAGGAAGACCCTTCAGACCTCCATTGTAATCCTTTCCTTTCTGACCCTTTCCAACTCTGTTTAACTTTTACTTCTTTCATCTCTTAGATATGATTTATCATTCCTTTTTGCAGCAGCCTCGTCCTCTTCACAGCAGAGTGCCATTTTCACAGAGTTGTCCTTCTGCGGGAATAAGAATCCTTGTCACAGACCTGCAAATAACTTCAACACTTGATATTAAGAAGTTCTGTTAAAGAGACACAAATCTTATTCTTTAGAGAGAGCAGTTCTAATCTTCTTGTTCGATTGTTTCTCACAGTATCACCTAAGCTTTTCACAGCTTGATGTGATGGGGTGGGAGAAGGGACATCTACGAGCCAAATTTCCAGATGAGCACATTTTACAGTTTCCTTTTCAGTTGTAGCCACTGGTCTTCACCACACCTGAGTTCTGGCATCCTTATCATTATTTCCCCTGCCAGTCAAGTAAAAGAAGAGGGATACAAATACTATTTGCTTTCTCTGACAAGTATGAAATAGTTGAAATAGTGGAGCATGCACCTGACAGGAGACTACAGATTTTGGGTTAGGCAAAGACATAATGGTACTGGACATCAGAATGTATTGTCAAGATTGGTCATTTGTTAACTAAAGAGAAGTGTGTTATAGCTGTGGATATATTTATATATAAAAGGAAGGGAAGACGGGCGTGAAAGTTACCTTAACTTCATTTCCAGTGACTGTACTGGTGGGACATGCCTTTCAGTATCCTTCATCAGTTTTTCACAAATTCTGGTCACTGACACACTGACAGTCTTGTATGACACACTCTGCTCTATTTCCACCAACTGAGAACCCTCAACTTTCTCCTTTCCTCCACAAAATTCACCACACAAATATTCATATTTAAAACTTACACTAGTTCTATTTCACATTATTATCACAAAAAAGTTCAAGACCTGGATATACTCAGAGACACACAAGAAGTGACTGTCTTTGTGACATTGATTGGTACCATTGGGCAGATACAGACAATGCAAAATACTAAAAAAGTATAAACAAATCTGACCTGCTCAGTTTCCAAACTAGGACCCTGAAAATATCCATTTGTCATCTTCCTGATTTCTAAAAGTATCTGAATTCCCTGATCAGATCATGTACTTCTTCTGCATGTGCCTTGATGTTTTGGTGGGAGCTGAGAAATTATTCTGACGTGAAAGTTCAGTTAGGTAGATCCTCTTCTAAAGTACCTTAATGTTTTCAAATCTGTGATTGGATTCTTCTCACATGTAATAACCAGAAATAAACCACCTCTTTATTTAATTAAATTCTCTTTGCTATTAATGGAGTCAAGCACCTCTGCAGTCAGTTCACTCCATCCAAAGACATCCCTTATGAATCAGTCTGTGACAATATCAGTCCTGCACTGGATGGACAGAGAAAAAGAGGGATGATTTTATAAAGTTCTATGGAACATAAGGTTTTTCATAACAATAGCAATGCAAGGCATGTTAATCTTCCCAAGCTCCTATCTTGTACCATTTATCCCCTTCACATACACTGACAGAACAGATTTTTCCCAAAATTTGGTTGTCAATTCCATGATTTAAATTCATGTTGATGACAAACCAAATGTGTTCCCGAACCATAGACTTAGATTTTCATAACTAACTTGTAAATGTTCCCATGAGATAACTCTTGCTAATGCACACACTATCCAACTGATCAGAGTTGGCAAGGAGTCTAGAAGTCCTATGAACCATATTTTTCTCTAGTAGGTTTATTTTTGATATCTTTACCTCATTGTGTCCAAAATCCAAATTACAAAGTTTCCTGATTATCTAGAGTGGGGATATTTCTGCCACTATTAAAAAAAAAAATTTAAAAAATGAAAAAAATAAAGTGTTCTTTCATGAATAGGAAGGGCAAGGTTTCTATGTGCTGACCAATTTTGCATGTTTGCTTTTCTCGGGGGGGCTGGCATTTGATCTTTCTGTTTGTGTCACCTACTTTCCTCAAGATAAATAAGGTGGCCAAATTAATGCTCCATTCTCAGAACCAGGCATCTTGATGTTAAAAATATCAAAAGCAAACTTTACAGTACTGTGACTGATCTCTTTAGGCTTACCCTGCTTAAAATAGCCCATTTGTAATTTGCTAATGTGGAGCCAAGTTTTCAAACACCTCTCCAATATTGGGGTTCATCATCTGGAGGATGAAGGAAGTCTGCATCAGACCCAGTATAACTAACTCTGTAGTTTGCAAAGAAAAGTGCTGCTTTTAATGAACACTAATTAAAATTGGGAAAAGATAAGCTGTGGATTCAACAGAGGGGGAAAAGGCTAATGCTTTTAAAATGTAGCCTGATTAATGAGGCTGTCATAGAACTTATTTATAGGTATGCTGTACAAAGTATCATAATCTCTGGAAAGATTTGTAGCAAATTAAAGCCATCAGGGTTTAGAAATCACAAAACTGATTTGACTCCAAAGGATATTTTGTATAGGCCAATCAGAGGATTATAGCTGAGGCAGAGAAGTTGTGAAGAGCAAGTGTTCTTAAAATGTTCTGGAGTGTGGGTCACATTTCAACCCCTTCACTCCCTCTTTCAGTCCCTGCTAAGTCACACGTGGAATATTTCACAGTTAGATACTGGCCTTGTGTAACAGCAGCAACTGCCTTCTCTGAATAGTGGCAATCAGAAACTATTTAATATAATTTTAGCTGGTTTTAATGTAAGATAGCAGATGGAGAGGTAGAGGATCCTGTGCTTTGCTAGGCAGTTCTCTATGGACCTCCAGCAAGTGCTTCATGAATCACTAATGGTGCATGGTCTGCAGTTGGGAGCTATTGATCTGAAGAAATCCCAAGTAAGTAAACAGATAAACCTTGTACTATATGCTGAAGGACACTAAACATAAGAAATAAAATTTTCCCTACAGCAATGTGCATGGAGCACTTGGTATCCTGAAAGTAAAAAAAAAAACAAAAACAAAAACAAAAACAAACAAAAAAAAACCAAACAAACAAAAAAAAAAAGCCACCCACCATATTTGGGATGTTATATTTAGAACAAAGGAAGTACATTGACAGAAACAACACCTCAGACATATAGGTCCAAGACCCAGATCACCTGGGAATTGGCAGAGAAAGGAATCCAGCCTCCTTTCTTTTAGGAATGACAAGCCCCTTTAATGTAAACAGCCTTTAAATCTTGACTCCGAAGGATTAAAAAAGTCATCCAAACTAAGACAAATGGAGAGGGGACAGATAAGGCTGGATTAGTTTAAATCTGTATCAGACAGAATAGCCTACAAATGTTAATGCGTACTTCTAAACTTTTAAGAGGCAGAAAGGAAAAAAGTATAATATGGAAGGACAGTGCATGAAGTTGACTGGATAGGTTGCTAGACCTGAAAAAGGTGCAAAATCACCAATTATTACAATCATTCCAAATTTAATACAAAGTCAAAAAAGAAAACACTTAGAAATTATTGATTTTTCAGCCTACCATATTGTCTTTGAACATCAATATATTGTTTGATGATACCAATGTTTGCCTTTTGTTCCTCTCAGCTCTGTAGATGTTAACTTGCAGGCAGCCTCGCTGAAAGAACATAATAACATATAGGATTTTGGCTATACTGAGCACTGGATTATTTTGATGACTTATAAAATCCTTTAGCCTAGAAGTGTTTTATTTTCAAGCTCCACTATAATTAGTTACAAAGGTTATTTGAGTGAGACGTGAGGCGAGGCTGGAAGGTTGTTGTTAAATGAAATCAATTTCACCTTCTTTTTCTCTTGCTGTAATATTTTCCTTTAAATCTATAGTGAAGAAACAGACTATTTCAGACAGTCATTTACCAACAATGACTTGTGCAGTAGTTTCAACATCGAATACAGGAACAATGGAGGGATTCAGTTGATACCAGCCTTCGGTTGAATAGTTCTCTATGTGTCTCTCAGGCCGTGTCTCCAACGTCATTACACATTCCAAGCATGGCCAGCTCCTTCAGTTTGAAGGGAGGTGCAGTTGACCTACATAAACTTCTCAGGCTTTAACTGAATTTTGAGCAAAGGCATCACATCCCACCAGCTCTGCTCAGACTCCCGGATCTGAACAGCCTCATACATTACTGATATTCCACCGTTTGCAAGATCAAAAGAAGAGGGATGTACCTCCAGAAAACCTGGTCTGGTTTTATAGTTCATGAATTCTAAAACAAAGGTCTAAAGAAGAAACTGCAGTGTATCCCATGCTCTTCAGTGGGGTGGGTAGAAGAAGCATTCCAGACGAAGAGAAACAGAGTTGAGGTTTAAGACCTTTGCCAAAGAATTGAAATTTGCTCAGGGATGACACAGACATGGTAGCTACTAACAGAGAAAAGGAGTCCTCACCCACTTGCTCCCCTCTGACACACAAATCATGAATGTCACAAGTATTCATACTCCAGATTCCAAAATGATTATGCTTTTCTGTTCATTTGCTTAAGTGAAACTTGACATATAAAAAAAGACCCGAGATGGATTTGTGTGAACATTTCATACACGTATACAGACAATGAGCACACAGAAAAAAATTTAAAGCTGAAAAATATGCCTCTAACAATCGCCTAAATCCTGACTAGAAAAGATAGCTGCTGAAAGCGTATCAGTGATTAGTCTCTTGACCTTTCTTCAACTTGAAGTCATCAGTTATTGTTCGTCACTGATAATAATAATAACCTTTATTTTATGAGGTGACTGACAGACAATCCTTAGGGACCACAGCCTTTCACAAGAGCAACCTGCTTAAAAAAGAAGTCATATTTAGTAGGCTCAATACAGTGAAATTAATTCAGAATTTTTATATGAAATATTAGAAACATGAAACAATGTCTATGCAAAAAAAAAAAAAAGAAAAAAGAAAGAAAAGAAGAAAGAAAAAAAAAACATTCAAATGACTTTCAAAGGAAGAAGCTGTAGCACAAGCTTGGGCAGAAGAATGGGAGAGTATTAAAATTTATTTCCCCTTTACCCTAATTTGTTTTTCAATAAGTAGGTAGAAAATTTCTCAAAGTGTTCTTTTTATTTCTTTTTCATTTTGAAAGGCTAAGAGGAGGGAAACCCAAGACTGTATGAACTGTCACAAGGCTATCTTTGACAATGGCCTGTCCTGAATCCTCAGATATGAACACTATTATACTTCATTTAAGAGGAGGGGTATCTTCCTAATCACAGCCAGCAATCGTCTCACGACCTGAAACTGCAGTGGCTGCCCTCTTCACATTTTCGTTCTTCCAAGTGTAATTGCATATGTTACTCTAGACCAGGCTTGAATGAAAATCCCTTTCAGGAAAACCCCAGGAGGTGGAGCCAATAATAGGGTAGGTGGCTCTCCTTCCTCAGAGTCATTATTGAACCAATTGGACAGTACAGTGTGAGGGGTCAAAATGAGCAGTGCACTCTTCTGAATGAATTGTAAAGCCAAAGCCCTGAATAACTCTGGGTGTTAGATAGATTTTTTTTTTTAAAGGGTGAAGACCTTGCTCCATCAAGACCTAACCTGAATATTGTACTTTGTCTCCTGTTAATTCAGTCAGTCCCTTAGCCGGTGTTAGTAGTATATAGGAGGTCTATGTGTGCTCCTATACAGTCCTGCTTCCTCACTGGAAGGAGCAGTAATCCTCCAGTGAGATTTTCATTTGCCAGAAGAATTTAATCCAATCTGTTAAAAACTATTATCATCATTTTCCTGGAGGGCTGCAGAGTACTTGTCCTTACACTCTGTGTGCTTTCCATTTTCGTTGCATTTACCACCATTACCTGAAGAACAGAAGAGCCAGCATGAATACTGGGAAGGTCAGGAATTGTTTAGAGACTCATCTGAAGAAACATTTTCTTTTCCTACCGATAACAGCATCTCAGCCAAAATGTTCTGAATTTTGTGGAACCAGTAAGGAGCTAAAATGAAGTTATAAGCCCTTGACATATTCTTAGATATTAGTCAATTGTCATAAAACACTAATTGAGCAAAGATAAGACCCTAAAGGGATAGAAGAACCTGATAAATAAATCCCATGGGAATTTAAAATCTTTGAAAATCTCAGCGCAAATTTTCACTTTGGATTTGGGGTTGGGGGAAAATATCTAGCAGCTGAAAGGGCTCAATATGAGATAGCCATGTCTGGGTAGCATGAAATATTAACATATGTGACTGCAATAAAAATTACAGCGCTGTAATCCTAAATCCACCAAGCTGGAGGAAGATTTAACAGCCAAATGCCCCATATATTACTTATGTCAGTCTCCTTTGATTATGAAAGCTAAGGTGGCCACTGAACAGATCA